>NC_092040.1:91793691-92028656 GCF_003086295.3 Arachis hypogaea
TACATGATCTCTTACAAAGTAGAGGTCAAGTTCAAAATGTTTGCTCTTGCTATGCAAAATTAGATTTACAGCCATTAGGACTGCACTTTGGTTGTCACAGTAGAGATTTGGTGTGGTGGAGCATGGGATTTTCATTTCACTCATCAAATTTTAGAACCAGAGAATTTCAGTCAAGCCTGCAGCCAGCCCTCGATACTCTGTCTCTCTGGAGCTTCTTGAGACTGCATTTTGTTTTCTTCTTGACCATGAGACTAGGTTTGGACCTAGGAAGACACAAAATTCACTGGTAGATTTTCTGTCATCAATGTCACTGCCCCAATCTGAATCACTGAAGCCATAGATTCGACATTCATTAGTTCTTTGAAACCTTAGGCCATAGTCTATTGTTCCTGCCAGGTATCGTAGGATACGCTTAACTGCTTTCCAGTGGCTTTCCAAAGGGGTGTGCATAAACTGAGAGACTTTGTTCACGACAAAAGTGATTTTGGGTCTGGTGATTGTGGCATATTGGAGGCCACCGACTATGGATCTGTACAGCGTTGGGTTGTGGTGAAGATCCTCACCATGAGCTGATAGCTTGAGATTGGAAACCATGGGTGTTGGTACGGCATTGGCATCGCACATTCTCGCTTTGGTAAGGAGGTCCTTGATGTACTTGGTTTGGCATAGGAGTATGTCATTATCATTGAATTTCACAGTTTCAATGCCCAGGAAGTAGCTCATTTCTCCCAAATCCTTGAGTGCAAACACCATATTCAGGTGCACAATTAGGTCAGAGATTTCAACCTGGGATGACCCAATAACCAGAATGTCTTCCACATACACCAAAACGTAGAGGATAGAGGAGTGCGAGAATCTAGTGAAGAGTGAGGTATCCGATTTGGTGTTAGTGAAGCCAAATTGATTGAGGAATTCCTTCAGTTTGGTGAACCACGCACGGGGGGCTTGCTTCAGGCCATATAGGTATCTCTGGAGCTTACAGACATGATGGGGTTGAGCAAGAGAGATGAATCATTTGGGTTGGGACATGAAAACGGTCTCCTGTAAGTCGCCATTTAGAAAAGAATTATTGAAGTCGAACTGTCGAATGGGCCACCCCTTGGAGAGTGCTAGGCTGAGCATGACCCGGACTGTGGGCGGACGGACAACGGGACTGAACACTTGGTCATAGTTGACCCCTTCTCGCTGGTGGAAGCCCTTTGCAACGAGTCGGGCCTTGTATTTTTGAATGGTGCCATATGGGTGCTTCTTAATCCGGATCACCCACTTGGAGCCAATCACTGGTGCAGTGTGTGGTGGGGGTTTGGGAACGAGTTGCCAGCTGCTATTGTGCATCAGAGCGTTATACTCCTCTTGTATAGCTTGCTTCCAGTGGGGAGTGGCTAGAGCTTATTGAATAGATTGAGGCAAGGAATGGGTGAGGTCATCAGTGAGACTAGAGGCAGGGGTGGCGAGCACTGCTGCATATGTTTTGGGTTTGAGGCTTCCTATTTTGCTGCGAGTCTGCATCAGATAATGGTTAACGGTAGTAAGCAGAGGAGGGGGAGTGGCAGTACAATCTCAGTGCAGGCAGGCTGGAGAGCACCTGAAGAAGCAAAGGAGATACTAGCAGAGGTGTTAGTAGCAGCAGTGTTAGAAACAGAATTATCAGGCAAAGAGACAGGTAAAGCAGATAATGATTCATGTATTATGTTAATTATATTGGAGGTATCATGTGATGAATGCAAAGGTAAAGGAGGGCTGGGGGGTTGGGGTGAGATGGGCAGGGGAGGTTGTGGTATAGTATGAGTTGGTAGTGGTGCTGGAGTGCCAGCTAGGGGTAGATAGACCAGGGGTATGGAGGTTTGGGTTGAAGGGGAAGCTGGGTTGGGGTTGATTTGAGAGGGGAAGAGTTGGTTATAGAGAAACTCATGTTCATTGAAGATGACATCCCTTGAAGTGAATTCTTTGCCAGTTGGAGAAAGACAGATATATCCTTTGTGGTTTGGGACATAGCCAAGAAAGATACATTTTTAGGATCTATGGCTGAATTTAGTTTGGTTGTAGGGTCTTAGGAGAGGATAACAGGTACATCCAAAAGGTTTAAGAAAGCTGTAGTCATGTTTAGTTTTGGTGAGAGCTTTATAGGGAGAGATGTTATTCAACTTTGGATTTGGTAGTAAATTGATGAGGTAGGTGGCTGAGAGGGATGCTTCACCCCAAAAGGTTAAGGGAAGGATTGCTTGGGCTAAGAGAGTTAGGGTAGTTTCTGTGATAAGTCTGTGCTTTCTTTCTACTTTCCTATTTTGTTGGTGGGAGTAGGGGCAGGTGAGTCTGTGTTGGATGCCATTGGTTTCAAGGTATTGGGTGAAGGCTGTGGAGAGGTATTCCTTTCCATTGTCAGTTTGCAAGGCTTTTATCTTCAGTCCTGTTTTGAGTTTCATTGTTGCCTTGTACTTTTGAAATGCATCAAAAGCTTGTCCTTTTGTCTGTAGCAAGTAAATGCTGGAGTATCTTGTACTTGCATCAATGAAGCAGATATAGTACCTGCAGCCAGTTCTACTATACACAGGTGCAGGTCCCCAAAGGTCAGAGAAGATTAGATCTAAAGATGCATAGCTGGTGTGTGAATCAAAATGAGGTAATTGATGAATTTTGCTAATGTAACAAGCATGACACAATGAGGGTTCAAAGATATTTTTATTGCTAGAAATATTGTCAGTGACATTGCACTGTTTCATTACAATAGAGGTGACTTTTTTAGATGGGTGGCCCAACTTTCTGTGCCACAATTGTGCAGTAGAACTTAAATTATTACAAGCTAATAGTACACTTGCTTCTAAGCTATTTGCATCCCTAGCTAGTTTATTTACATTTATACTATTTGGAGACATATCACTAGGAAAGTGTGAATATGTTTCTTTTCTTGCTTGTTGAACTGGACTGTGATTGGTTGATGGTTTGTCTTGTGGCTGTGTTGATTTTGGTTGTAGGTTGGTGTGGGTAATTGTGACTTTATTTTATTTTTCTGGTATAATAGATGCTGGTGTGGATGAGGATTTGAGCGGGGTAAGGAGTTTGGAATTGGTGGTTTGGAAATGTGTCATAACTGGGACGGAAGGATTAGTTGTGTGGACTGTATTAGTGTGAAGGAGAGGGTTTTCTTTTGATTCTTTTGCAAAAGTGGGTACTGATATGGATGGTGATGTGGGGGGCATGAGTAGGTAAGTTTTGGTGGCTTGTGTGGTAGAGGGATTGATTGTGTGGTTTTCTTTTGTGTGAGGGAAGGTAATTGTATTGTAGCAGGTTGGGGTACTGTGATTAATGATGCTGAGGGTTCTTGGAACAATTTGAACGCCCTCAAATTTGTATAGGCCTTTTTTAAGCAGTCCTTGAAGAAGGATTTTCTTGAAGATCTGACATTTCACATTGCACAAGTAAGGCCAGAATTCAAAATACACACAGTTATCTAATGCAAACTTGGCTACACTTACTAAGTTTTTGGATATATTAGGGACATGGAGTAGGTTTTGTAATTGAAAGGTTCTATTTGATAATGATGCATGCATCAATGTACTTCCAATATGCTTAATTTTTATAACTTGGCCATTACCTCCAAAGACCTGTTCTGTACCTTCATAATTTGTTCCTGTGGTTAGGTTTCTTGGATCATATGTGACGTGATGAGAGGCTCCCGAGTCTAGGTACCATGCTGTGTCTGATACTGATAAAGGCACTGTTAGAAGGGCCTGAGGATTGGGATGAGTAGGTTGTAGTGTGGTTGGAGACTGTTGTTGCTGCTGAGGGGTGTTTGGGCTTGAGTTGTTGTGAAAGGCAAGGGATGGTGGTTGAGCTGTGTTTAGGGGTTGGAGGTGAGGGTTCATGAAGTCCTGATCGAAGCGGTGGTAGCACTGGATGACTGTGTGGCCAATCTTGCCACAGAGTTGACATTGTGGTCTACTTCCTTGCCACCATGAAGACCGTCCTCCTATGAATTGGCCGCTGCCTCTGGAGCTTCGGAAGCCACTGCCTCTGCCGTTGTAGTTGTTATAGTTTCTCCCTTGAGCTGTATTTTGAGTCTCACCACTTTGAGCAATGTTTACTTGTATTGAACCTAGCTCAGTTTTTCTGAACCTTTCAATCAACTCTTCTTGAGTCAAGAGCTGTGTTTCAAACTCGCTTTTGGTGGTGTGATCTATCCTTGCCGTCGCAACGGTGACAAACATGTTGTACTCTTCTCCAAGACCTGCCAACGCCGATTCGATATATTCTTCTCTTGAGAGAGGTGCGCCTAGTGCTTTTAGTGAATCTGCCACTTGATTGATCTTTAACATCTACTCCATTACTATTGATCCGTGCTTCTTGAGCGTTCTTAGCTGAGTCTTTAATTGTTTGATTTTTGTTTTTGTTCGCGCTGTAAAGTATTCTTCTAGTGTGGACCAGATCTGACATTCGTACTCGCATTCAAAAACTCGATTCACAAAATTTGGCTCCATAGCCGCGATGAGCCAGGCGACAAGCCACTGATCTTGAATCTCTCATTGTGTGTATTCTTGACTTTCAACTTCATTTATCAGATCTGATTCTGAACTGAACCTTGTTGGAATCTTTGCAGAATTGAGATGATCTTGAAGTTTGTTGACTTTGATGCATGCTAGGACTTGTTTCTTCCATGCTTTAAAGTTGTTCTCATTGAGCTTTGTTGCAGAGAAGGTAGCGAATGCATTTTGGTTTGGTGCGCCTGAAGGTGTTGTGGTGGTGAATTGTGAAGCGTGTTCCATGGATCTGATGCTCTGATACCATGTGAGGTATCAGATCAGAATTTGAAGATAAGATGAAGAACAGAGAGAAAGGAGAGACAAAGAGAAGAAAGTCAATCCGAGATATTTTGTGAAGTGAAGAAAATGAATTTTGCCTAGCCTTCTTCTACAACTGTCATTGATATATATAGTTAGAGATGTAACAGTCTTAGCTAACTAACAGAGTAACTAACTACTTCTAGAATCTTTTATTTGTAACTGACTTTCTAGTTGTCACTCAATTGCATCTTGCTTGGTTTTACTGCTTATATACACATTCATATTTTATAATATATTTTAAATTTATTTTTTATGATAACCTTTTTATTTGTTTATTAGAATTCAAAATTATTAAAACTTACACATCTAAATGTATTGAAAGTTTGTGATTCAATTGATGTTAAATTTTTAAATGAAATTCGGTTTAGATATATATTTCGTATTAAAATAATATAAAGATATTTGACAATGTTAATAGTTTTGCTTAAAAGATAACATTTTGATATACATATTTTTAATCTTTTAACTGATAAATGCATCATAACTTTAAAAGATGTATCAATAATTTTTAGTCTCTAAAATGATATCATACTAATTTTAGGATTAACGATAAATAGTTATAATCTTTTAGCGAACGAATGCACAAATCAATTTAAGAGTGTATTCACATTAAGGGATTGTCAAAAATTTTTTATTAAATTGACGTGGCTTAGGAGTTATAAAAATAGTTTAGACTTGATTGATATTGATGTCATACAAAAGTATATCAAAGTTCACATTATGATATTGTATAAAACTTTATTCTTAGATAAATTTAGCATTAGAGTCTATTAAAAATTTCTATCATTACTCCATGACTTTAACGGATAAAAATATTTAGTTGATGTTTAGCATGTCTTCTCATCTGTATCGATTATTGTGTTGGACAACACATTTTGATTGTAAAGACATAGATGATTCACTACTTCTCCTCCAAGTATGAGCTTGAAAACGAATGTTTTTATTAACTTCAATTTTTCGATCTCCATAATTTTCACTAGCTTGCCAGTATTGTTAATCGTATAATGTGATGCATGTGTGTTTTAATTTTATATTTTTTATTTCATTTTTTTTATTTCACATAATAACTTAACTTAATTACTTGATTAATAAAATTTGTGTCAACAGGCCGGTAGGTTAATTGAATAACTCCGTCAAATGATTATAGAAATTAAACAACAAGATAGTTTATGGAGATACTGAACACAATAGAAGATGTTGTCAAGGTGAGAATTTATATATTAATTGTCATTTAATCTTTACTTAAAATACTTAACATATGTTGTACTCGTAAGTTGACTTAAAATGTATTTTTTGCTGTGTTGATGTAGTTTGTCTAGAATTTATACAATTAGAATAACAAACTTCTTCCTCACTTAGTTCTGGTCAATATTTGTAACAATAGAAGAATATGAAATACAATAATTCTTCTTATCTCATTTTTTTGTGACTACTTCTTATCTCATTTGAACGTATAGAGTGGTATCCTATTAATAGAATAATGAGACAGTTCAGTATATAACAAAGTATTTTGAGAATTATAAAAAATTTCAATAATATACATAACAATATCTTAACAAGTCCTAAAAATTTAAACTAGACAATAGCGCATGACAAGTGAATATTAATATAGCAAAACAGATATGATCACAAACTTAAAATTCTTAATCCAATCATTACTTATAATGCATCCGAGTTTTATAAGAATTAGTATAGAAGTTAA
The DNA here is from genome assembly GCF_003086295.3 of Arachis hypogaea. Taxonomy (NCBI): domain Eukaryota; kingdom Viridiplantae; phylum Streptophyta; class Magnoliopsida; order Fabales; family Fabaceae; genus Arachis; species Arachis hypogaea. The sequence goes on from NC_092040.1 coordinate 91,800,232, forward strand.
TTTTCTCGTCCCTTACTACTAACTCAAGGCAATATTTGTGGGGACTAACTACTGCCATCAGCCACAGGCATAAGTACAACCACAACTAGATCCATAACAACAAATACATCAACATTTGAATGTAAAAATCATTATTTCTACATATAATTAGATGAAAAAGTATGAGTAAATAATGAAAATACTAAACAATGTGAACAATAGATATATCGAATGTTTATTTTATTAGATGTGCGGATAATTATTCTAATATTAAGATTTAGGTGAATAATTTAAAGGTGTAGTGTGTTTTGATTTAATTGTTAGTTATTCATATTGTTCAAAAAAAGTTATTAGTTACCTAGTACTACTCTAATTAAATTTGTTAAAAAACTGCTAAAAAAAACTTTTAGTATTTCAATATTACAATTATAAACATATTATTAACGTTAGTAAAAATATTTTTAAAAACATATTAATTATAACTTTCAATATTTTACTCTTATTAATCACATATTATTTTTATTATACCTAAATATATTACAAAAAAATTATAGCACAAAATATAAAATTTTAATTGATCACATCAATTTTACATTAACTCTAAATATATTAAAAAACTTTTACTGTACATATTCTAACATTTTAACTAATTACAAACACTTTTTAGTTTTTTATTAAAGTATTTATTCCTAAACATATTAAAAAATTACAACATTAATTACTAATATTTTAACTAAATTAAATTTTTAAACTACATTAACATATTTTAATACAATAACAATCTCTAAACAAAACTAACTAATACTAATTAACACTAATAATAATTAAAATTAATATTAAATAAATTAATTTATATGTATAAAATAATCTAAAAATTAAATAATATATTTTTTAAATTTAGTGGGATCACAAATTATCATTTTTATTTTTACTTTTTTAATTTTGTTAATCACACTCACCATAAAAAAAGACGCAAATTTTCTCCTTTTCTATGTTAAAATTTGATGAGTAAAGATGTAAGTTAGAAAATTACTTTTTTTTTCTTTAGACTTTAGTTTTGGTTTCACTGAGTATACAAAAAGAAAATAAAAAAACAACGTTCTATGAATGTTTCCCTCCAATGCAGCTACATGTTAGAAACTTGGCATCTTTCCAATAATTCGTTCCTTTAGGAGGTTAAAGTTCTCCCAGTGCTTTGTTTTTGGAAGACGAAAATGCCCATCAAATTCTGCTTCCATTTTAACGCTGCCTTCACTTTTTTTGTGCAAACTACTAATTCACCTCTACTATTTGGATTTATTCACTGCACCCGACGATTTCAATCTCTTTTTTTTTTCTATAAATCTGAATTATACCGCAAATAAGTCATTTTTAGAAAAAACACTAACATTGAGCCAATATTTTTAAAAAAAAGGATCCGAATCTATCAATTTATCTATAAAATCATTTTAATATTGGTCGACTAATAATTTATTTAATCTAAGCTCCATTTAAGAGTCTGATCAATGAGTTGCTGCATGTACAAGGTGAGATTTGAACCCTCAACACTTGTTTAATCAACCAAGTTGATTGGTAGATAATTATTTTTTTAAACAATATGAACAATAGACTTTAAAATTAACTCAATAAAGTAAAAACACACTATACCTTTAAATTATCCACATAAATCTTAATATTAGGATAATCATTCGCACACTTAGTAAATTAAACATCCGATATATCTATTATTCACATTACTTAGTATTTTTATTGTCTACCTATACTTTTTCTTAATTAATTTATCTTATGATTAGGTAGCATCTAGCTTTTTTTTTGGTGCAAAGCATAAACATGGAATGAGCTAAGAGAATGCGTCGTGTTTGAAATTATTTCATAACAACTGAATTTTATAATTTTATTTTTTTTTATCATAGATAAAGAGATTTGAATTTGCGATCTCTTATAGAATATGAGAGACTATGTCATTTAGGCTGATTTTTTTATATGATTTAGTGGTATGAGTTATGCTGCGTTATGATCATTAAGGGAGTATTACACTATTATGATGGCGTTGCTTTTAGAAATTTGGGGGGAAGAAATCGGTGGGTCCGATTTCAAGCAGAGAGGAAGGAACACAAATCGGTCCCACCGATTTGTGTGAGAGAGAAATTCAGTTTAAATCAAATCGGACCCCCACAAATTTCGGATGGCCAAAAAAAATTTTAATTCAGGAGTGCACCAATCGGACCGAGCGATTTGTGTGGCAGGCGGTCAGTCTGTCCGATTTGCCTGTTGCTGCATACATAAAATGAAAAAAAAATCAGAGAAGCCTCATTTCTTCATCGCCGGTCTCAGCAACTCAGCTGATGTTCTTCCTCTTCTCTCGTTCTTCTCCTTCATTCTTGTAGAATAAATTTCAGTGAGTATGAGAATAAGCAAGTACGTGTACTGATATGGATGATAGAGTTGTGTTAAAGATTTATTGTTATGGACAGATTTTGTTGCAAACATATGAAGGAGTTCAATTTGTGTGTGAAAATTTATTAGATGTTATTCCGTTCACATTGTCATTTGAGGAATTGAAAGTTGTGATTTGTGAGAAGATAGATTCTCAAAGATCTAGGAGAGTATCGTGTATTTTGTACAGGTATCCTTTATCTATGTTTGGTGGGTTCGTTCAATTTCAGACCAAGTACGTGACGGATGAAGCGAGTATGCATGAAATGTTTTCAATGTATATGGAAAATTGCCACCGAATGTCGTGCATCGAGTTGTATGTTGAGTTTGAGCAATCTGAAGCGGACCGTAACATTGAATTGGAAGATTATAATAGTGAAAGCGAGGATGAATTTGAAAGTAACTATGAGATCGTTGGTCCAGGTGAAGACGAAGATGAAGCTGGCGGCGCCATGAACGCAGATGTGGCGGAAGTTACAAATGCACTAGCAAACCCGCATCCGTTTCAGGAGCCTTCTTTCATGCGGTTGTTGGATTTGGAGGCTATGCACGCACCGGAGTTTCCGTAATATATGAATCCAAGTACGTAAAGCTAAATAGTTATATGAAACTCTTAAGTAGCAGATCAATAAGTCAGATAAGTAATATATGTGATATGTGGATAGTCATTTGTGACCATAGCATTTGATTTTTTTATTAATTAATAGTTCTTTGTTATGAATGATATTTAGTTGTTCTTTATGTAAATAGAATAGCGACAAAAAAGACTATTATGATCTTACATGGTAAAATGTGTTTATTAGTCGAGTTGTAATAAATGATTTATTACTAAGTACACAATAAATGATTTATTATTTTTTTATGTATGCAGTGCTTCCTGTTGTGGCAGATGGTGAGTTCACAGTGAGAATGGAATTCAGTTCAAGGGAGGCAGTAATCAAGGCAATGAAAGATTATACCATCCGCAGAGGTGTAGACTATCAGGTATATGAGTCGGAATCAAAGACATTCTATGCCAAATGTACAGAATATGGTAATGGTTGTGACTGGTTGATCAGGGTTACCAAAATGCAGAAGAAGTATTGTTGGGAGATAAGGAAGTACAATGGAAGTCACACTTGTACCAGGTCTACTATTTCTCAAGACCATTCGAAGTTAGATTCAAAGACAGTTGCAGAAGCAATTAAGCCGTTGGTAGAGGCTGACCCGTCTATAAAGGTGAAATTAGTCATTGCTGAAGTCTAGTCAAAGCTTAACTACACCATCAGTTATCGCAAGGCTTGGTTAGCGAAGCAGCAGGCGGTGGAATCAATTTTCGGAGGTTGGAAAGCATCATATGAAGCTTTGCCCATATGGTTTGAGGCCATGTGTCACAAGGAGCTATCAGCAGTGGTTCACTTTGAAACAATACCTGCTTATAAGGGGGATGATTTGGTTCCTGATATACGTATACTGCATAGAGTCTTCTGGAGTTATTACCCTTGTATAAGGGCCTTCAGACACTACAAGCAAGTGGTACAGGTGGACAGGACTCATTTGTATAGAAAATACAATGGTCGTTTATTGGCTTCAGTCTCACAAGATGGTAATAACAACATCGTGCCTATTGCATTCACCATAGTGGAGGGAGAGACTTCTGATGTATGGTACTTTTTCCTGAGTAACTTGCGTCAACATGTGGTGACACGTGATGGTGTGGGACTTATCTCTTATCATCACGATTCTATTAGGTCAGCTATTGAGAGAAGTAATGGGGCTTGGTCTCCTCCTAGAGCGTTCCATGTGTTTTGTATCTGACATATTGAGTCCAACTTCTTGAGGAAGTTCAAGGCACCTTACTTGCAGAAGCTTATCGTCAACATTGGTAAGTTTAAATACAATGAACTTTGAATTTATTGTAAGTATGATCAAATAGAATGGTGTTCATTGTTAACTGAATGTTTTTCATAGGATACTCGAGGACGATCAAGGAGTACCAGATGCGCTATGAACGATTAAAAGAACGGGGTGAGGCTTACACCAACTGGCTTGATCGGATCCCACGTGAGCAGTATGCTTTGCATTTGATGGTGGATACCGATGGGGTCATATGACCACCAATCTTGTGGAGTGCATCAACTCCGTCTTAAAGGGTGCACGCAATCTCCCGGTGACTTGCACAACATCATTCAACACTATACTATCTTTCAAACCCCTAAACCATGTTAATTTTATAAAGCTCCCTCTACAGTCCGTCTTCCTCGGTGCAACTCCAAATTGGTGCAAGCACTCGACTTCCAATGCCTCAAAACTACTCATGGTCGGTCCTGTAACCGAAAGACCATTTGTCGGCAGACCGAGAATTATCGCCACATCCTCCAAGGTCACGGCACACTCACCAATCGGAAAATGAAATGTGTGAGTCTCAGGCCGCCATCTCTCAATCAGAGCATTAATCATTGCTGACTGACATTGGATAACTCCAATTTGGGAAACATAATAAAATCCAGTCTCGCGTAAGTATGACTCAACAATTTGGTTGTATGGATCCGGCGGCTTTAAATGATCATACATCAACATCTGTGAACCCTACAATATCACATTTCCGCTATAAGTACCAGTATAATATAACTATATTCTCAAAAACACAATTATCCTTACATGTCCATTATAACTAATTCCAACATAATTGCATTTCAAACATACACAGTAAATCTGTTATACAAAAATCCTTCAATCATATTCATTACCTTATAACAAAAATTATTTAACCTTAACTAACTAACCAGAATAATTTCACGACTGATAAACTATTTATTCGTAAAACAGCATACCAATTTTATTATTGTTATTATTATTCATAAAACAGCATACTAATTTTATTATTATTATTATTATTATTATTATTATTATTATTATTATTATTATTATTTATTATTATTCATAACACAGCATAATTTCCTAATCTAAGTTTAGTTATTATTAATTTATTGTCTAAATTTTACTGAATTAAAATTTAATTATTAATGATTATAAATAAAATAATTTATTAAATGTTTATTATTAATCATAATAATTTATTAAACTCAATTACTACTGCTAATAATAACAACAACAATATTAATCTATTCTAATTTAATATGTACAGATTACAGATCTCATCTCATTTTTCTTCTTCTTTCGTTCATTCATTAACTATAAAAAAAACCCAATTATCCCGTAGAGCTTACCATACCATATCATACATACATACATATATGATTAATTTCTATTTCTAACCACCTAATAATAACATCATACACACATACATAATTAATCTCTACTTAGTGTCATTACAATATATATATATATATATATATATATATATATATATATATATATATATATATATATATATATATATATATATATTTTGCTAATCAAGTTTAATATTATCACTATTATTATTAAATCAGATTATTAAAAAATAAAAACTTACATAATTTGGATGTCCAAGATAATTAACAATATGAAACTCTGGTTGATTTATTTCTTTAATTTTTGGTCTTCTTGGCATTTTCTTTGAATTTTGTTGAAGGTTTGTTGTGGTCCAACAATAATGATAAAGGAAGAAAGTGATGGAGTTGAGTGTGTGTTGAAGAAAGCGAGACGAGAGTGAAAGGGAAAGTGCTGGGGGGGGGGAACATTGGTCTTGAGGGAGTCACGGGCCAACCAAGGGAGGCAATTGCATACGTGACGCGTGGACAGAGTGCACCAATCGGACCCACCGATTTGTGCACCAACTGCGTCCTGAAATCGGTGCCTCCGATTTCCTTCCTACCACTCGGTGCCACCAATTTTTTCTACCCAGCCGTCACAAATCCGTGAAACACTATTAATCCCCATATCGTTGCTATACTCCATCAATCGGTCCATATTAAAATTAAAAAATTATGTCATTTAAATTATAATTCATTGACTAATTTCAAATTTTCTTAGTGACTAAGCAATTATGAAACTGAATTTTTATATTGATTATCTTTTGTTCCAAGATGATATCTGTCTTGGAATGAAGACAAACCAAAGTTCTTAATATGTAATCGGTGGTCATAATTGTAACGTCACTCCTAATAAAATATCTTATTTAAATGATGGTAATTTTATTATAAAAAAATATTATGCGAGATATTTTTAATATTAACTATTTGATATATAAATTTTTATGATGATAATTCGTTTACGGTTTTAAAAAAAAGTTAATATTTTTTTTGTTTAAATCATTCACCAAAATCAATCAAAATCATTTATTAGATAGAACTATATCTAAATAAATATATATCTACATCAAGATTACGAGAACCAGACCGATCAATAAACCGATGAGATTACTGGTTCAATAATTCACTGGTTTGACCAGAGTTCAACTGAAATTCAACCGGTTTAACTAAATATTAAATAAAATTATTAAAAAACTTAAAATAATCTTAAGTATATAAATTCAATAATTTCTAACTTAATAAAATTTAATATTTCACATAATAAATTATCCATTACTCTGCACCAGTAACAATAATTCTTCCTTTTCAGTACCAACACAAATAGTGCCACATGCATATGACTCAGCCTTTGCCTCTCTTCAATTCCAATATCAATGGCCTTTAGTCTTTGAAGGATTTCCAGAAGATAGAGCTGCAAGTGCTTCTAAGAGCCATAGCCAAGCAGAGAAAAGAAGAAGGGAAAAGATCAATGCACAGCTTGCAACTCTTAGAAAACTGATTCCTAAGTCTGATAAGGTAATATTGTTTTTCAAAATTCATATTCCAATATTGTCATAGACATAGTTAGTTACTTTTCTCTTTTTTGGCAAAGCATATTGTTTACTTTTACTTCTATCAGTTATGCTATTCAGAGTTTAGATTTTCTTTTTCACCCCTTGAATTCTAGCAAGAAAATAGAAATTACCTACCTTACATTAGTTTATGCTATTAATAGCTTTAATAGGTTCCATGATAGAACTTAAAGCATTTGAATTCTACTTCATCAACCTTGATAGATAGAGAACTAGAGAAGCTATACATGTTTTTGTTTTCTAGACTGCATAAATTCCATAATTGATTATGCTTTCAAAATCAATTCAACTAGAAGTGTAAGAGTAATATAAGTTCAACTTTGAATTATGCCGGAATAATGAATACTACAAAAACAGAATCAAATTAATTAAGTTTTGTTGCGGATGCAGATGGACAAGGCTGCATTACTAGGGAGTGTAGTAGATCATGTGAAGGATCTAAAGCGAAAAGCGATGGATGTGAGTAAAAGCATCACAGTTCCAAGTAAAACTGATGAAGTAACAATAATAGAGTGTGACCCTGATCAAGATGAAAGCTATGCTAAAGTGAAGATACTGAAGCACAACATTGTAATTTCAGTTTGCTGCGATGATAGACCAGAACTTTTCAATGAACTCATTCAAGTCCTAAAACGGTTGCGGCTCATAAATCAAGATCAAAACATATTCAGAAGCAGCAAAACAGAAGCAGCAAAACATACTCAAAATAAAAAATATCAAAAAATCAGAATCCAAAATCAAGAAGGCAGCATAGAACAGGCGAGCTCACAGAACCTCAAAAAATCAAAATCTAAAATCAAGAAGGCAGCATAGAGGAGACAGGAACAGAGTCTTACCGGCGAATGAGGAGGCGGGCTCGGCCGGTGGTGCTCGCGGCTGCTGTGGATGGTTGTGGGTGGCGAATGAGGAGGCGGGCTAGGTGAGGCGGGCTAGGTGACTTTCGGCAACGAGGAGGCGGGCTCGGCCGGTGGTGGTCGCGGCTGCTGTGAGTGGCTGTGGGTGGCACTCGTGGGTGAATGGAGGCTGGCGCCGAATGCACTTAGGGAGGGGAAGAAAGGGGAGAATGGGGGGTTACTCAGATTAGGGTTAGTGCTTTAGGACTTTTGCGTACGCCTTTCTTTTTTTTAAAAAAAAAGCCAAAACAACGTTGTTTGGCTAGTGAAGTTGCAAACCACTAAACCGCCAAAAAATCGGACGGTTCTTCCGATTTATCGGTTAACCACAGGTTCCACCGGTTTTTTGCCAGGCGGTTTTTCACATTATCCGGACCGGCTAAGTAACCAGTTCCTGATTTTTCCGGTTGAACTGGCCGGTCCAGTCCGATTTTTAGAACCATAATCCACATAGTTATTAAAATAGTATAGTTAATTAATACAAATTCAAAAATAGTATATGTTTTTCTATTAAAAAAAACAAGACTCTAAATAATAAAGGTTATGGAAAATAAATTTTACAAAATATAATCATTTTAGCAAAAAAATTTTACCACTCGTTCTGCAGATTTATAACAGATTTATAACAGATTTTTCTGTTTGTATCTCTAAAAATAGTTAAAAATTTTAGGGTGAGACCAAATTTATGCATTTTTAGTGGAGAATAGAAATATCGTAAAAATAAAGAATAAATTACAAATAATTAACTTTTGTTCTTAAGAAAATTGTTTTTATCAAATTTTTATTTTATTTTATTTTTAAATATTTTTTAATTGAATTTTGAATGTTTTTTAATGATTAATTATTGACTACATTATTAGTCGAAAAGAATTGACTTTATTACTTTTTCACTCTTTTATATTCAAATTTTCTAAAAATTTAATAAATTTAATTATCAAAACATATTTAGTGATTATTGTATTAATAAATTTAAGATATTTAAAAAATATCTTTAAATTTTATTTTGTTTTAATTTTATTTTAAAATATTTGATTTATATCAAATATAATATTCATAATAACTACAATTTTTAAAAGTTTAAGATTAATTAAATAATAATGCATAACAGTTATGTTTGATTTATTTATATTAAAGATTATTTTTATAAAATTATTGTTGAGTTGATCTTAAATTTTTTAAAAAATTATTTGTTAGGAGTATATTTGACACAAATTAAAAATTTTTACTATAAAATTAAAATAAAATAAATTTTATGGATTATTTTAAATTTTTATCATTTTTTAAGGGTAAAAATATTTTTTTATTCTAAAATTTATTAAAAATATAAGACATTATTCGTTGAAATAAGTCTAAAATACTTATGCTTGCTAGTATAATAGTATCATCCTAAGAAATCAATATAGTCACTTCCTCTTTTCACTTTCAAACAACCTTATCCTTTTGCTTTGAGTTCATTCACCCCACATACACAAGAAGACAAATAAATAAATAAACACAAAACAAAACATGTGAATTATTAGCGGCACCTTTTCAGATCTAATTTTCACATCACAATTCACAACATCTTCATCATGGAAGGAACTAACGACACGTGTGGAACATTTCAAAAGCCCTACCCAAGTTATGACACAGACAATGCACCAATTATTATAGTTTTGTTAATTTTAATTTGGTGATTTTCCATTTTGTTATTCAACAAATTATTATTGGAAAATTATCAGATGTACCGCTGTACAAAAGCGAAACTTTGAACAGAATGAAAAAAGTAGGGTGAAATTTATTCACTAACTCCTTACTATGAACCCGGGCCAATTTATTAGAGGCACCTCTAATATTCCAAAATAGAAAGCTTAAATCTAAATAATCCATAAAACAATTTGTATTGTAAAATGACCAACCTCAGCTGAAGTCCCTAACGAGATGATGAAGATCCACCATTATATCCCCCTGAGACTTGCTTGTCCTTGTCCAGTTGTTGCCCAGTTTGTCTGTGTCCCTCCACTAACAACCCTTCCAATTCACCGATTTGCTGCTTGCTGGTGTCGCCAAGGCAGTCCGGAGTCGACGGCGAATTCTGCAAAGAAGAAGGGCGCAACCTCTTGTGTCCGTTTTTGATAATGGCAGTGAAAGTCGGCACCGCAACGGAGATAGCTTTGCCCTTCACCCCTTGCTGTTTGGAAGATGCCATGCGTGCCTTAGATCCGCTAACCGACCCGGTCTTCACCCCTGATTCGACTCCTCTCATACGTAGCCCAAAGTCACGGTTCTGGTCAAATTTCTGATTTGAGCGCACCGGCACTTTGTCCTTAGAGGTTTGTTGGACTTTATTTGATTGGCTCAATTTTCCTCTCCTTTTACCGCTGACTTTGGTCCAGCCAGCCTCATTTTCCAAATGCTGGGACCCCACTTCCTTCCTATGCAACGTATCATCTAATTCCTCCCCAATTTCTGCAACTATCACTGACTCTTTGGGATTGCATCCAAATTCAAAAATTTTCTCTTTTGAGGCTTCCTGTGGCTGCACCACTCGGGCCGCCGTCTCGGTCACTGATGTTTCCTTTCGATCCATCCTTTCTGACTCTATTGAGGTCATTCTGCAGTCAGTTGCTGGATGTCCGAAACAATTGCACTTGTCACAAATAAGGTGTAAGCATTCATACTCTACCTTATATTCAAACTCATCGACAATCACACTCCGGACCACCGGCAAACCAAGATTAATTTGCACGCAAGCCCGAGCAAATTTTCCCCTCTCTGCCAACTTAGTAGCCAGATCCACCTTGACTGGTCTCCCCACAGCAGAAGCAATTCTCATCATGGCTTTATCATGATAGTACCATATGCTCAAACCAGAGATTCGAATCCAAACCATAGTCTCCCCGAAGGTATCCTCACAAGGTTTAAAATCCGGTGTCCATGGCTTGACCGCAATATAGTGACCGAAGATCATCCATGGCCCCCCTAGTAAAACCTTCTCTCGATCGTCCATGCGATCAAATTTAACGAGGAAGTACCCAAAACCCACATCCAAGATTTCATATCCACCGGTGATCCTCCATACCCCTTTCAGTTTGTGAAACATTGCCGTGTAACTAAGGTTTTTTCCAAGAACCTTAATCACAATTGCTTCCTTGTATGGTTCAGAAAGGATGTTCCTAGCCTCTTCGGAGAAGCAAACTCTTGGAGGCATAGGATCTCCTTGTTTTCCAGTGACCACTGCCATGGAATCCTCATCTAGAGCTTCAGCCCGGTTTATCCCTGTGGCTACCGTAGAACCAATAACCTTGTCACGGAACGAAATCTTGGAAGTTACCCTAGGACTAAGGTCGCCCTTACTTGATCCCTCCTTTACACCTGATGCAAACCCTCCCACACTCTCCCCCTTATATCTTTCGATGGCATGGCCATCTTCTTCACCGTGTTTCACCCTCAAACGCTCTCTCCCGCTCTCTCCTTCGCTCATTCTCTCTGAGTACAGAGTACGTACTCTTGCTCTGCTAGGCAATTTGGTATATGTTGGATCCTAGTATCCTGGACTCGACGACTGGTACTGCTCTTGAAGAGTGGTTTCGGAAGGCCTTGGCTAACAATGAGGCGTCCTTTGGTGCAGGACTTTGGTGGGTATGGAGACATAGGTGCAATGACATATTCAATACTGACAACCCTTGGACAGACCACAAGGTTGTTGCCTTGGCCAGAATTACCGCCAAGGACTTACAGGTTTACAGGAATCGAAGCAATGCCTTTAGGTCTCTCCGAAATTGCCTGTGTTGGGAACCACCGGTAGGTAATAGTTTTAAAGTTAATTGTGATGCAAGCTTGTATATGGATTCAAATTTAGCTGGATTTGGGTGTATTATTAGAGATTCTAAGGGAGATTGGATCTCGGGCTGCTCTGGAAGCATTCCCCCTTGGTCTATAATCAGATGTGAATTATTTGCTGCTTGGAGGGGGCTGGTTTTAGCTTGGGATTGCGGTTTGAGGGATATTATATGTGAAACGGATTGCCTTGACATTCTGCCCATCATGCATGAGCTTACAAGTGGGTATTCATCTGAAGTAACAGATTTGGTTCACAAGATTCAGGAGCTTTTATCTCGTCCTTGGCTTGTTCACGTTGAATGGGTGTCCCGAGAAGCAAATAGAGCTGCGGATTGGATGGCTAAATATAGTGCCAAGAATAACTCTAATCATGTTATTTGGTCTGAGCCTTGTGTTGATCTTCAACGAATCATCCGCTCGGATTTAGGATAGTTTTTGCTTTGTTTCTTTCCTTGTTTAGACACCAAAAAAAAAAAAGCGAAACTTTGATGTTTCATGTACAATCAATTTTCTGATAAAATATTGTCGTGTAGCTAGTAATTTATGGACAAATTTAACCTTATATAAAGCATAAAATGTCCAAAATGACCAGCTTAAAAAGGAAAGGAAAAGCGTACTTTGTAATTTATATGTAATATTTTAAATAATTATTATTTCAAAAAAAAAAACCAAGCAGTTCAAACTATTAATTTTCTTACTACTTGGATCCTTAATTGTTGGTGTAATTAAATTCTTTTTTTCAGTTTTAATTTGTTATAAATGTTTATTTGCATATTTATTTTTAAAATAATATATCTATTATATAAAAGGAGAATTTAAAATAATTTTATAACGAGTAAACCACAAATAAATTTTTTAATTTCATATAAAATTATTATATCATTCATAAATTTAATTTATAACAATATAAAAAAAAAGCATTTATTTTCGAATTATATTTATGCTGTCATAGAAAATAACATTTATATAATCAATTTAGTATTAATTTTATAATTTCACAAATTAAATTATCTAATTATTTTAAAAAAATAATAGTATAAAAAAATGTTAACTCATTTCAATTATTTGAATTTTAATATTGCATATCATATTTAGAGAATAAATTTTATTTTATATATGAAATTTTTTTTGTTTATTTATCTATATATCAATTTATTTTTAAAAATTTAATAATGACACAATAAACTTTTAATATATTAGATAGCTTCTAATATTGTTAATTTATCACATAAATATTTTAGTAAAATGATATTTTATAATTTTTTTAGGAATTTGGATTCTCCAAATTTGAAATTTTAATTTACTTTAGAGGATAAAGTGTAATCGTTCACTATTTATTTTGTAAGTGGAACCAAGAGAAAATATAAGAGGGCGAAAGATCACACTTTACCCTCTAAAATAAAAATACAAAATTTAAAAGATCGAAATTCTTTTTCTATTATCACAAAAAATTAAAAACTATATAATATTCAACAACAATAATATTTATTTATTAATTAACACTACGGCTAACTAATATTTAATAGGCTAAATATTTCTACACATTAACACATAACTAACGTAATTATAACAAAATTAACTCATTAATTATTCAAAATAGGTTAAATTTTTTTAGGAAAAAATCTCACAATTATTTTTATAATTATTAGTGATGTCTATTGTGTTTTATATTTATTATAGTTTATCGATACTCTTCTTTTATAATAACTTTTAATTTATATTTAATAAAATTAAATTATTTATAAAAATATGACATATTTAATAAGTATAAAATTGTTGTACTTTTTAGATATATGAATAAACACTGTGCCTACAAAGGACGAGCCAATTTCCTGTACATCTGTACACAAAAGACATTTTCCATCTGTATGTACTTTATAACTTCTTAACAAGTTGTGTGACTTCCATAAACTTCTTTTTCATTGTTTTCACTCAATGAAGACTTCCATATATCTCTACCGTATGAATAATTTATAATAAATCTTAATAGCTAGATTGAATAGAACAACAAAGTTCTGCTTCGGTACGGCGGAATACCAGAACCGCTTCCTTATTATTATATACCAGCCGAAGGACTTTGCAACGCTAAGGCTTTTACCGTCTTAATTGGCAATTAAAAAAGGTCTTATGCAAAGTCCACGATAAAATTGGTCAGTAATATAGAACAAATTTTAGCTCAAATAATGATGCAGCATTAACTTGTTTTATTATCAGGTTTGGTAAAATTTAGTTGGATAAAGAATGTTTTAGTTTTTTAAATTTGTTAAAAAATTTAAAAATACTTTTTAATTTTTATTTTATTTTAAATTTGTTTTAAAAATTTAAGACTGATTCAACAATAATTTTATAAAAATAATCTTTAACACAAGTAAACTAGACATAATTGTCATGTATTATTATTGGATTCGTCATAATTTTTTGAAAACTTTAGAAACTAAATTAAAACAAAATAAAAATTAAAAATATTTTAAAAAATTTTGACAAATTTTAAAGACAAAAATATATTTTATCTAATTTAGTCTTTAAAAGTAATTAATTAAAGTGAACCTTTTTAAAATTAATTTTTTAGAAATTGTAATAGTTATATTTAATCAGTCAAAATAAATGTATTTTTAATAAATATAAGTTAAAAAAATATTTGATAAAATTACTTATAACATTTAAAATGATTTTAATAAAACACAAATATATTTGTTGAAGTTTCAATGCATGAATTGTGAGTTTAGAATGTACTTGATGAAGAGAAAACCTGAGGGAATTTATTTTTGCTCTATTCTTGGATCAACAGTTTCGTGGCTCAATTTTTTCTATATGGTGGTTTTGTGTGTGCTTTCTCTGGATATGGAGCCATTGGGGTGCAATACACGGATGTGGGGCAGCCTTTTCATTACTTTTGGGCTCAACAACTCGGACTGTCCGAGTTGTTTGAATTTCAATTTTGGCACAGCAAATCGGTAGGTCCGATTTGTGAAGGAAGAGATGGTTTGAATCCTGAAGAAGTAAATCGGAGGGTCCGAGTTGATGGAGGGAAAATTTTTTTTTTCGTTGGCTTAAGAAATCGGAGGGTCCGAGTTGATGGAGGGGAAATTTTTTTTTTTCGTTGGCTTAAGAAATCGGAGGGTCCGATATGTTTTTTTTATGAATTTTTTGAATGGAAAACACGTAATCGCATGGTCCGATTTCGTTTGGGCTTTAAATAAAAGTTGGTGAAACCGGATCTGACCCTAAGAGCAACTCGCATCTTCTTCTTCTCCTTCAACGTCTCTTTAGTCTGGTTCTTAGTTCCTGTATCCTTTACTAGCCAAAATCAAAGTTTATGAGTTTGTTAATGTGATTGAGAAAAATGAGTGATAGAGTATTGTTAAAGGTGTATTATTTTGGTCAGATTTTGTTACAAACATCTGAAGGGGTCAGATTTGTTTGTGAAAATCCATTAGATGTTGTGATTCCTTTCACAATCTCATTTGAAGAGTTCAAAGGTGTGATCTGTGAACAGATTAATTCTCAGAGGGCAAGAAGAATATCTTGTATTCTGTATAGATATCCTATACAAGTGTTTGGTGGATTCGTCCAGTTTCAAACGAAATATGTAACGGACGAAGCGAGCATGCAGGAAATGTTTTCCATGTATATTGAAAATCGGAGTCAACTGTTGTTCATCGAGCTGTATGTTGAGTTTGAGCAATCTGAGGCCGACCAGAATATTTTACGGGAAGATTACAATAGTGACAGTGAAGATGAGTTTGAAAGCAACTATGAATTTGTTGGTCCAGATGGAGATGGGGTTGCAGGTGAGGGAGCTATAGCTCCGGATGTATCTGACGTGGCAACTGCACTGGCAAACAATGTGCCGTTTGAGGAGCCATCATTCATGCGAGTTTTGGATTTGGAAGCCATGCATGTTCCGGAGTTCCCAGATTATATCAGTTCAGGTACGTAATTCTCCAAACTCATAAGAAGGATTGAAATAATTTATTAATATATATTGATAGTTACTTGGACCAAGTATTTAATTTTGTTCACCAGTTTGTGTATTTAAGTTTAAGACAGGAAATTTAGTTGGGAGTTATTGTATTAGTTAAGTATAAATTAAAATTTATTCGTTATGAAGTTAATTTATTAAATATCTATTAGTACTTATGAGGTAATTTTGTGAATTAAGTAAATATAAATTGGTATTTACTAATATTTATTAGTGAATTTATCAATTATGTTAATATAAATTAGTATTTAATAGTATATAACGGTAAAGTAGCAAATTAGTTACATTAAATTTAGCATGTGTTAGCCGGTTAGTTGAATATAAATTACTATTTATTTAGTAAATTAGTTAAATACAATTATTTTGGAGGTTTTGATCACAATTGATGCAGTGAAAAATGTTTTAGCTTAATTTTCGAATGTTTAAATATTTGTGTTTCTAAAATTGGTTTTATGGTTGTGGTGGTGGCAGGAATTCCTCTTGTCGCAGATGGTGAATTTGCTGTTGGGATGGAATTCAGTTCCAGGGAAGCTGTTATTAAAGCGATAAAAGAGTATACTATTCGAAGAAGCGTAGACTATCGGGTGTATGAATCTGAGCCGTTGACATTTTATGCGAAGTGTACACAGTATGGGTCAGGGTGTGATTGGCTTATCCGGGTTAGCATGATCAGCCGGAAGTACTGTTGGGTTATAAGGAGGTATAATGGCAGTCACACATGTACCAGAGCCACAATTTCTCAGGATCATTCAAAGCTGGATTCGAGCACAATTGCAGAAGCAATTAAGCCGTTGGTTGAGGTTGACCCCGCCTTAAAGGTAAAGTCGGTTATAGCAGAGGTACAATCGAAGTTCAACTACACTGTTAGTTATCGGAAAGCATGGTTGGCTAAGCAAAAGGCAGTGGAAAAAATATTTGGAGGCTGGGAAGCATCGTACGAAGCGTTGCCTATTTGGTTTGAGGCCATGTGTCACAAGGAGCCGTCAGCTGTTGTTCATTTTGAGACTATGCCTGCATATCAAGGCGATGAGTTGGTGACTGATATTCGAGTGTTGCATCGTGTCTTTTGGAGTTATTACCCCTGCATTAGAGCATTCAGACATTGTAAGCCAGTTGTCCAGGTAGATGGGACTCACTTGTACGGAAAGTACAAGGGTTGTCTACTAGTGGCAGTGTCACAGGATGGGAACAACAATATCGTCCCAATTGCGTTTGCGATTGTGGAGGGAGAGACTTCGGATGCGTGGCACTTTTTTCTAAGTAACCTTCGTCAGCATGTTGTCACTCGGGATGGTGTGGGACTGATATCCGACCGTCACGAATCCATAAATGCAGCTGTGGAAAGGAGTAACGGGGCTTGGTCACCTCCTAGAGCTTTTCATATGTTTTGTATCAGGCATATAGAGTCGAACTTTCTGAGAAAATTCAAGGCGCCGTACTTGCAGAAACTGGTCATCAACATAGGTACCTCTCACTATAGCTAACTAATTTTGTAACAGAGTTCTCTTCAATAACTGTGATTACCTCTTTTGCATCAACTTTTTGCTTTGATCCTTCAGGATATTCGAGGACGGTGCGGGAGTACGAGGTGCGTTACCAACGTTTACGAGAACGAGGCGAGGCCTACACTGTCTGGTTAAATAGAATCCCCCGAGAACAGTATGCGTTGGCTTTTGACGGTGGTTATCGATGGGGTCATATGACGACAAATCTTGTAGAATGCATCAATTCAGTGTTGAAGGGTGCACGCAATCTCCCCGTGACTGCCCTTGTGAAGGCCACATTCTACAGGCTCAACGAGTTGTTTACCCGAAAAAGAGCAGAGGCGGAAGCCCGGATTAATGCTGGCCATGTGTTTTCTGATGTCGTGACTTCGAAGTTGCATGCAAACCAACTTACATCAGGAAACATTCAGGTTAGTTGCTTTGACCGACAGAATGAGGTCTTTGAGGTGCGTGAGATGCCAAGTGGACTAGAGTTTGCAGTCGACCTACGTGGCCTTCGATGTGACTGTGTTGAGTTTCAGGTTGACCGGATCCCCTGTCGACATGTGTTTGCATGTTGTGCCAACCAGAGACTGGATTGGCAAGTGTATGTTCATGATGTGTATAAGATGGACCAAGTTCGCCGGGTGTACCGAGCAAGATTTAGGCCACTTGGTAACCCCACGACATGGCCTGCTTACAACGGACCTCGATTTATCCCGAATCCGTTCCTTAGACGCATGACAAAAGGTCGCCCCAAAATGACGCGTTTCTTGAATGAGATGGACACACGAATGTTACGTCGGCCCAGGCGATGTACGCTTTGCGGAGCTGAAGGACACAGCCGCAGCAGATGCCGTCAGGCAGGTGGGGCAAATGCTGACAGAGATCGCCAGTAGATTCTTATTGCTTAGATGATATTATATATGTCGCATTATTCCTTTTGTCAGGACCTATTTATTTGAGTTAACAATGTATGATATATGTAATATTGCATTATATGACATCAATTCTGATATGAAAGAACCTCCATATGAACCATTTGGGTTTATTTAATCAATTATTGATACATAAAATCTATAAACATATCTTAGTGCACATTATTGATATCATAGTTCACATTATTGATAAATAAAATCTATAAACATACCACAATACACATTATTCATACCATATTTCGCATTATTCATAGATATAATATCTAAAGATACCATAATATATAATATTGATATCATAGATCGGATTATTGATACATAAAGTCTATAAACATTATTGATAGACAAAATCTCTAAACATACCATAATACATACTATTGATATCATAGTTTGCATTATTGAGCCATAAATTCTATAAACATACCACGATACACATTATTGATACCATATTTCGCATAATACATACTTTTGATATCATAGTTTGCATTATTCATCCATAAAATCTATAAACATACCACAATACACATTATTGATACCATATTTCACATTATTCATAGATAAAATCCCTAAACATACCACAATACATACTATTCAGATCATACTTCACATTATTGATACATAAATTCTATAAACATACCATAGTCCACATCACTATGAATACAGTAGTCCTAGTCATTAAAATATAATGTCCATCACATGCAAAGTTACCTAATCATAGTCCTTACATTTAACACAAAAAATAAAGCTAGTACACCAGAACTACTTTCTCAATGCCCACTTGACATCATTGACGAAGTTCTTGCACTTCTTTGCGGCTTTTTTGAATACAGATGGAGTGTATCGATTAGCGCTGCGACGTGGTGGATCAATCCTCAGATTGTAACCTTTGCCTTTGTCATCCGGAGTGTGTGCCTGGCCTGTATACACAATAACAAAAACAATTAAATTTTCTGACATTAAGTAGTAAAACCAATGCGGATACAACATATCATTTAACAAAAGTACACAAATATACCGTTTATGAAGACAAATTATCATTGCTAATCAAACATGTAAAGCACAAGACAAAACATAATACCATCATTGCGGGATTCCTCATCCTCATCCTCATCGAACTCCTCTATTTCATCCTCGTCATCGTCGACATCCTCCTCCATTTCATCTACTATGTACGCATTCGTGTCATCCTCGGGTGTGTTAGCATCTTCTTGAACAGGTCCCATGGATACACGGTTAGGATTTTGACTATTAAGTACTCCGCGTCCACCTTCACTTCTACTAAAGTCAACAGATACGAACCCTCCAGAAGCGACCGATGAGGTATGGCAAGGGAGCCTGGCATCCAATGAATATCTACCCGCGAGGATCTCAGCTTCATTGCCATACTGTGACTGTCCGGCATCTCCAGCCATGAACCCAAGCAATTGGCTAAATGAACCTCCTTCTCCGGGATCAAACTGTGACATACCCCAATATTGTTGATGCATTGGAAATGACGGGTAGAACTGTGTCTGAGGTACGTACTGGCTTGAGAATTGAGGTTGTTCTTGGGTTTGTGGATTCGAAATAGATGTTTGGGGTAACTGTGGGTCCAGTTCTTCATTGTCATCATCCATGCCCTCATTATCCTCATCCATAACCTCATTACCCTCATCGATATCCTGATTATCCTCATCACTGTCTTGACCCACAAGATTCGACAAGTTCAACCGGTTCCCATATTTTGACCGGTACCACTGCATGTAAGTTTCCAATGGATGCGGTGAATTAATGGGAAGCTCAGAAAGAATGTAGTTATACCTGTTTGTCCAATGCATTACCCAACTTGAATGAGTCGGTGTTGTGGCCCAGTTAAGATTCTTAGGACCAGTCAGAACTTCGCCATGGGCCTTATCCAAACTCCGCTCCTCAGAAGGTACTCCCTGTAAGAAACCGAACTGTCGCCTAAACCTATCGGTAGCATGCCACTCGACACATTCAAATGACACCAACGGAACAGTAGCGGTCCACACAACCGACTGCATATATATTTCAGCAGGAATGATGTTCGGATCCACGCGATCCACAGCATATGCAACCCACACAAACTGGGAATAAAGAAAAAAGAAACTACTGATTACAACCAAGAATATCAATAACAACAACAATGCAAGAGAGCTTCATAATTATGTCTCAGGACACCAAAACCGAAACTAAGAATTCTTTAAATAAAACACACCTGGCCTTCCTGCAGGTCATCAAAGGCCTTTCTAAAGTGAGCTAGATTAAGATATCTATATCGTCTGTCACCACGCTCCCAATTACGCCACCTAATATCATATTTGCAATTAGCAAAACTGCATTTTAAATATAAAGTTACAGGTAGATTGTAACGTAATATTACCTGTTGGCTAGTGGAAAACTGTGGGGTTCCCTAGGAACCGGCGATAGGTATGGCATTCGCATCCAAGCCCAACTGAGCAGAAGTGTTATTGGACCACCCATTTCCTTACAGTTATAACGAGATGCCCTGCATAATACCCTGTAGAGGTGCGCTAGGCATGCCGACCCCCAACTATACTGTCCAATACTGGCAAAATCACGAAGCAAGGGTAGAAACTTCCAGTGCACACCTGCCCCAGATTTATCCCCAAACAAGATCGTCCCAATCAGCAACATGATGTGACACTTCACATACCTTTGTATACTTATTTCATCAGTCAACTGAATGTTTTCTTTTAGATCCCGCAGCCAAGTTAGTTTTATGCAGCATCCTCTACACTCCGATTTACTCGGTGCAACTCCAAACTGATGCAAACACTCTGCCTCCAACGCTGGGAAGCTACTCATTGTCATCCCAGTAACTGGAAGACCATCAGTCGGTAGACCAAGAATTAGAGCAACATCTTCAAGACTTACAGCACATTCACCAATGGGAAGGTGAAACGTATGTGTATCCGGGTGCCAGCGTTCGATTAGAGCATTCACGAGTGCTTTCTGATTCTGTACGACACCAATTTGAGATGCATGATAAAATCCAGTAACTCGTAAATGCTCCTCCACTCGATCGTTGTACCGATCTGGCGGAACTGGATGATCACAGGTCAACATTCTTAATTTCTACAACAAACATAATAAATTATTAGTTATCTCATTAACTACTATTATTATATTACTTACTACTAGAGGACAACATTTTTTAAGCTACGGCCACTCATTAACAAAATCTGCCCAGCTAACTCAATAACAAAAATTACTTCAAACCAGTGTCATAGATTTTTTAACATAATTCGACTAAAACAAATAATTGGTGCTTCAGTCAATCAATTATTAATAACATTAACTAATGAGCAGACAAAAATAGATTCATAATACATATATACACATTCCTAATGAAATCTTAACAAAATTAGTAAACTTGAGATGTTGTATTTATTTGTTTATCTATTTGCGATATGGAAAAGAATTTCCTAACCAAATCTTAACATTATTATCATTTGTAATATCAATTATTTATTTATTAACTATAACTATAACTAAATTTTCAAAAATATTAATAAATTCTGTCATTTCCTTCTTAAAATATATTCTAATAACAATAATAATTAACTATCTAAGAACGATAATTACAATTAACTAGGAATAAAGTAGCACACTTTCAAAAATTAATAATAAGCATTCGGTTTTTTTTATTTATTCCAGTTTGCAAGGCCACAAGTATAATATTTAATGTTCTAATAATTATAAATAATTAAATATTTATCAAATTTTTCAAAAAAAAATTTATTTATACAAAAATTAATAACAATTCCGTTAATTTGCAAGGCCACAACAATAATATTTAATGTTATAATAATTATAAATAACTAAATATTTATTAAATTTTTCAAAAAAAAGTTTTTTTTATACAAAAATTAATAACAATTCCGTTAACGTACTTTATTTTATTTTCTATATATTTTCATATTCTTCCTTCTTTCAAAATTATAATAATAATTATAATAAAAAAAATAAAAAAAAAATGCGTTTTTTTTTAAACTGCAACATAGCCCCCCTCCTACAATGTTCATACCATGAACACACTAACAACAATAATAATACTGAGCAGCATGCATACTAAGAATATATTTTTTTAAATCCGAAAATCATGAAAAATTTAAAGAAAATTATTAGAAATAGTCCTAACCATTCTATGCTTAATTCTAAGTTCAGATCTTAACAATAATAACAATAATTAAATTTTAACAATAATATTTATAATAATAAAATTTAAAAAAAAAATAAAATAAACTTACATATTCAGAATGACTAAGATAGTGCATTATATGAAGTTCAGAACGATCAACATCTTTAGATTTATTTTTTTTGGCATTTTGTTGTCTTCTTCACCATGCAAACCCACCAGCAGCAAAGGAAGTAAGCACAACCATGGAGTTTTGAGGTTCAATATGATAGCTGAATGAAATAACTCGGATGGTGGGTGAGACTCCTTAATGCATCCATCACTTTCGTCTGTGGGGCAACCTCTTTGGGGAGCTACAACTTTTCGACGCGTAGCCACCATGCAACAAAACGGACCATCCGTTTTCTAGGCACCAAATCGGACCCTCCGTTTTGGGAGCCTACTGTCGCACGGTCCGATTTCTTCAAGGCCTGACACCACATCCTTGTTAACCCCTCCCGGTTCCCATAATCCAGTAAAGCACACCCTCTTGATCCATATAGAAATTAAAAAGCGCAGTTTCGTCACTCGTTATTTTCTTTTTATGCAGGAGAAAAACATCTAAAAAGCCGACTCACTAGTCACTACCTATAACAAACAACCAGCATATAAGTTAACTAACTGTAATCACTTAACTAACTCTTAGCTAAATAACAGAAAATTCATTAATAACTGAATTTTATATAAATATCCTGTGAGCGATGTCACATAACATTAATAAAGAGTAAAAATAAATCTAGATATTTGTTACGGCTTGACCCAAACTAAATGTGGGCTGGTCTGACCCGGACACCGCCCGATCCGAACGGTTAGGAGTAAGGCGCCCGATCGTCGACCTGGACACGCGTTCTTGACAGTTCCGCTACAGCTGTGCAAGGGAGGTCTCGATTGAGATGAGTCTGTTCTTGCAGGGCCCACCTCTGACATGGTATAAATGGGGAAGGACCTACCCTTCCCCCAAGGTACGTCACAAACCGCCTTACCCCATTTTTCGCCTGCATATTCGACTGACTTGAGCGTCGGAGTGTCATTGCAGGTGCCCTCCCTTTTTGCTAAGAGCTCGGAACGTCGGTTTCCCGTTTCACTCTCACAGCTCCTTTCGCATCACGTCCCACCTACTTGTACAAAGATCATCCCGAACTGTCCGGTACACGAGTAACTGAACATTGACGCCATCTGTGGGAACCGACCGAAGCTAAATGGAGATCGTGCCGGGTCCAGGGGACCACGGGCGCGCAGCGGCCCCTGAGGGGCGGCCTCCGTCGCCTCGCCCCGTGAGAGATTAAGATCCCCTCCCCGACGAACCGGGTTACAGTCGAGAGCTCAAGAGAGGCGCCCTTTCGGGGGGACGGGCAGTGACAGCGCCAGGATAATGCAGGAGCTGCATCACAGGGTGCAAAACCTGGAACGCCAACTAGCAGATCAGGAGCATCGTCAACAGACTTCCGACCCTGACTACTCTCAGTCCCCCGAGAGCCGGGGAAGAACCTCCAACCGACGCAGTCGCTTCCGGCACACCTCTATATTGAGATCAGAATTGGAAAGTAGCCGGGAGAATCGGGAACACCCCAGGAGGCGAAACGATACAATCATCTACACCCGGGGCAAACGGGCATGCGTCATGCGACAAGACCGCGAAAACGGAGAAGGAAGGTCCGAAAGAACACGGCAACTCATCATCATGGGCGCCACCCCATTCCACCGTTCCATCCTCGAGGTCCGGTTGCTGAGACACTTCGACAAACCAACGGACATGAGTTATGACGGGACACAGGACCCGCAAGAGCACCTAACGGCCTTCGAGGCCCGAATGAACCTCGACGAAGTGGGAGACGAGGTAAGGTGCCGTGCTTTCCCGGTCACCTTGGCAGGCCCGGCGATACGGTGGTTCAATAGCCTCCCGCAGGGTTCTGTAGCCGGCTTCTCAGACATCAGCCGTGCCTTCTTAGCACAATTCACTACTAGAATCGCAAAGGCAAAGCACCCAATCAATCTCCTCGGCATGACCCAACGCACCGGGGAGATGACCAGGAAGTATCTAGATCGGTTCAACGATGAATGCCTGGAAATCGAAGGACTAACCGACTCTGTGGCCAGCCTTTGTCTGACGAATGGCCTTCTTAATGAGAATTTCCGAAAACATCTCACCACCAAACCGGTTTGGACGATGCATGAGATCCAGATCGTAGCCAAAGAATACATAAATGATGAGGAAATTAGCCGAGTCGTGGCTGCCAACAAACGGCAGCCCTCCTACAATCAACCCAGGCAACATGGTAACGGAGAAAGGCAGAAGGAGAAGGCCAGAGACGGGGGCCCGAGCAAGGCACCCAGACCGTTTCCCCGGATAGGAAAATTCACCAACTACACCCCACTCACTCTCCCCATCGTAGAAGTTTACCAGCAAATCGCCGAAAAGGGAATATTGACGAAGCCCCAACCTCTGAAAGACCGTACAGGGCGGAACAAGAGCCTCTACTGTGATTACCATAAAGGCTATGGGCACCAAACACAGCACTGCTTCGACCTGAAAGATGTGCTAGAACAAGCCATCAAGGATGGTAAACTGGCCGAATTCTCCCACCTTATCAGGGAACCGAGGAGACAACATCGCGGCCACGATAAAGATGGCAAGACCTGATCGACGAAACGGCGGCAAGAACCAAAAAACAATGATCACGGCCTCACCATAATAAACGTGGTGACCGCCAAAAACACAGCGCCAAAGTCGAGGTCTACGCACAAGAAAGACGCCAAAGTCCTGGCAATTTCCTCCTTGCCGGCGCGAAGCTCCAAGAGGTCCCCAACTATTTCCTTCGGGCCAGAGGATCATTGGTTCGACGAGGTCCCTGAGAACCCACCCATGGTCATTACGGCTAGGGTGGGAACCGGCCTCGTCAAACGAATCCTTGTCGACACGGGGGCAGACTCGAACATTATGTTCCGCAACGTGTTCGACGCGCTGGGGTTACGGGACGCCGACCTCACGATTCACCAGCACGGTGTCATAGGGTTAGGCGACCCCTTCATCAAGCCAGACGGGATAATATCCCTCCCGACTTCCGTGGGACAAGGACAAGGACGGAGGTCAATAATGGCCGAGTTCGTGGTTCTACGGGACTCCACTGCCTATAACATCATCCTGGGAGGAAAACGATTAACGATGTTGAGGCAGTAATCAACATGAAGCTGTTCATTATGAAGTTCGTTGCTGATGACGGATCTGTAGGATCCATAAGAGGAGATCTGGAAACGGTAGTCGCTTGTGACAACGCCAGCCTCTCCTTGAGAAAGAAGTCTAAAGAAGCATCCAGAGTGTTCCTCGCCGACTTAGACGCCAGAGTCGATGACAAGCCAAGACCAGAACCAGAGGGGGACCTGGAAAAGTTCAGGGTCGGTGACACAGAGGAAAAGTTCACGTTCGTTAATAGAAACCTCCCACACGAGTTGAAAGAACCCCTATTAGAAATGATTAGGGCCAACGGAGATCTATTCGCTTGGACGCCAGCCGATATGCCGGGCATAAACCCCAGAGTCATGTCGCACCACCTGGCCGTCAAGCCGGACACTCGTCCAGTGGCACAAAGGAGGAGGAAGATGTCCCAGGAGAGAACAGAGGAGGTTGCCAAGCAGACGGCCAGCCTCCTAGAAGCAGGTTTCATACAAGAACTAGACTACTCGATCTGGCTGTCAAATGTAGTCCTGGTGAAGAAGCACAATGGCAAATAAAGAATGTGCATGAACTATTCCGACCTCAACAAAGCATGCCCCAAGGACTGCTTCCCCCTTCCCAACATAGATGCGCTCGTCGACGCGGCGGCGGGGTACTGGTATTTGAGCTTCATGGATGCCTATTTCGGCTACAACCGAATACCGATGCACCGACCCGATGAGGACAAAACAGCATTCATAACACCCGGGGGGACCTATTGCTACAAGGTGATGCTGTTCGGGCTAAAAACCGCAGGGGCGACAATCCAAAGGCTGATGAACAAAATATTTGGAAGCCTCATAGGCAAGACAATAGAAGTCTACGTGGACAACATCCTCGCAAAGACTACGCAGCCAGGCGACCTCCTGACCGACCTAGGAAGTGTGTTTGCATCTCTCCGACAACACGGCATGAGGCTCAACCCCCTCAAATGCGCTTTTGCCATGGAGGTCGGGAAATTCCTAGGATTCATGATAACCCAAAGAGGAGTGGAAGCCAATCCCGAGAAATGCTAGGCAATACTCCAAATGAAGAGCCCGGGCTGTGTCAAGGATGTTCAGAGACTAGCTAGTCGGCTCACCTCATTATCCCGCTTCCTCGGAGCGTCGGCAGCAAAGGCCCTACCCTTCTTCAATCTAATGAGGAAAGGAATAGCATTTGAATGGACTCCTGTGTGTGAGGAAGCATTCAGACATTTCAAAGAAATCCTGGCAACACCCCCGGTACCTGAAAAGCCCAAAGTCGGAGAGCCACTATACCTGTACCTAGCCATAACGGGAGAAGCCCTGGCGACGATTTTGGTACGAGAAGAGGAGAAGGCTCAACAACCAGTCTATTTTGTGAGCAGGGCTGTACAAGGGGCGGAATTACGGTACAACAAACTGGAGAAGTTAGCTCTAGTGCTCCTGACCTCTTCTCGGAGATTAAAACAATATTTCCAAGGCCACCAGGTCGTCGTCAGAACAGACCAAGGAATCCGACAAGTGCTCCAAAAACCAGATTTAGCGGGAAGGATGATGACTTGGTCCATTAAGCTATCCCAGTATGACATACGGTACGAACCTCGGCATGCAATCAAGGCGCAAGCAATGACAGACTTTCTGGTAGAAGTAACGGGGGATCCAACCGAAGAGACGGACACACGGTGGAGGCTCCATGTTGACGGGGCCTCCAACCAGACGTCCGGGGGAGCCGGGATCATCCTCGAGAGCCCGGCTAGGGTCGTATACGAGCAATCAATCAGATTCGAGTTTCCCGTTTCGAACAATCAAGCAGAATACGAAGCCCTTCTGGGAGGCTTAGCCCTGGCAAAGGAAGTCAGAGCGATGAGGCTGGAGATATGCAGCGATTCACAGGTCGTTACTTCGTAAGTAAACGGAAGCTACCAAGCCAGAGACTCACTATTACAAAAATATTTGGAAAAAGTCAAGGAACTGAGTAAAACATTCGAGGAAGTCACGATCCAACACGTTCCAAGAGAAAGGAATACGCGGGCAGACCTCCTATCCAAGTTGGCCAGCACGAAACCGGGAGAAGGCAACCGATCTCTCATACAGGGCATGATGAAGGAGCCAACGGTTACTGTACACCTGTCAAGGCTGAGCCCCTCCTGGCTAGACCCCATCACCAATTTCTTGGAAAGCGGCGAACTCCCTAGCGACGAAAAGGGTGCCAAAGCGTTGAGAAGGGAGGTGGCCAAGTACGCTATCATTCAGGGACAGTTATTCAAAAAATGACTCAGCCAACCCCTGCTGAAGTGCCTACATCCCGATCAGACAGACTACGTGCTCATAGAAGTCCACGAAGGATGTTGCGGCCACCATATAGGGGGGAAAGCCCTAGCCAGGAAGCTAATCCGAGCAGGATACTACTGGCCATCGATGATGGCAGATTCTAAAGAATTCGTGAGGAAATGCGTTAAGTGTCAAGAGAACGCCAACTTCCACAAAGCACCAGCTACGGAACTAAGTCTGTTAACGACCTCCCGACCTTTCTCGCAATGGGGAGTCGACCTCTTGGGTCCTTTCCCACTCGGTCCGGGGCAGGTCGCCATCGACTACTACACCAAGTGGATAGAGTCCGAGCCACTGGCCAGCATATCCTCTTCCAACTGCAGGAAGTTCATGTGGAGGCAAGTAATAACCCGGTTCGGCATTCCGGAAACCGTCGTCTCAGACAACGGAACGTAGTTCACCGACAAAAAGTTCACTGAATTCCTTGCCAGCCTTGGCGTAAAACAAAAATTCTCCTCGGTAGAGCACCCTCAGACAAACAGCCAGGTCAAATCTGCAAACAAGATCATCCTGCTAGGGCTAAAGAAGCGGCTCGATAATAAAAAAGGTGCTTGGGCCGACGAACTCGCCTCGTCTTCTGGTCCTGCCGGACAACCGAGCAGTCATCCACTAGAGAAACACCTTTCCGACTAACGTACGGGTTAGATGCAGTAATACCTGTGGAAGTCGGTGAGCCGAGCCCGCGGCTACTCCTGAAGGGATTAGAGGAAGCTATGGAAAAGGATCTTGTGGAAGAAACAAGGGAGATGGCCCACTTGTCGGAAACAGCACTCAAGCAAAGGATGGCCATGCGATACAATGCCAAAATACTCAAAAGAGAATTTGAACGGAACGACCTCGTCCTAAGACGCAATGACATCGTCCTACCGGCCCCTGGAGAAGGCAAACTAGCGGCAAAATGGGAAGGTCCCTACAGAATTAAAGAGGGGATCGGCAAGGGCGCCTATAAGTTGGAAAAGCTCAATGGCAAGGAGATCCCGAGAACATGGAATGCGGACAACTTGAGGAGGTTTTATTCCTAAGTCGTTTACTTTGTAACAATACCTTTGCTATGGTTATAGACTTGCTTGATTACCGGTTAAATTATACTTACCCATATTTTTGTTCTCTTCTGTTTACTTTCCTTGGATGACTCATCGTGTGAATGAGTCCCACGCCATACGAACCAGAGGACACGACGATACACAGCCCCGAGACTGATCCCCCTAGGAGCCTCCTAGGCCAAGGCCATAACAAACGGCCATAATAAAGAGAAAACTCGACCTCGAAGAAATATCAACATAACGGTAAAGCGAGTAAACTGGCAAACGAAAAATGAAACCAACATAATAAGCAAACAAATGTATCTACAAACCAACTGAACCACTAACAGGCGCAAAAGTTTTTGATACAAAAAAGTTCTACAAAAAACAAAGTTACAGGAAATCACTTCTTCGGCATATCGACAACCTTCCCGTCCTTGATGGTCTTGAAGACACCAATTGTCGATACGTCGAAATTGGGAGCAATAATCTTCACTTGAGCCTTGAGAGCCTATTCGGTCATGAAAATCGCATTCTTGCCTTGCTCTCTAACTTCCTTATGCTTCCTCTTGAACGCATCGGCCTCATCTTGAGCAGTCTTAGTGGCTGCAACGGCTGTGTCCCGCTCTTTCTCCAACACGGCCACTCGACCTTGTGCAGCACTTAACTGACTCTTCAAAGTCATTTCTTGCTCCGTCAGACGGGACACAGAAGCGTCGGCAGTCTTCAACTTCTCTTCGGCCGACGCAGTCTTCTTCTCGGTAGCCTCAAGCTTAGGGCTGTCAAATGGGCCAGCCCAGCCCATTTAAGCCCAGACCGATTAGCCCACGGGTTAAACAGGCTAGCCCATTTAAGCCCACTTTGTTCACGAGCCTAAATTTTATAGCCCGGACCATTTATGGCCAGCCCAACGGGTTAAATGGGCTGGCCCGTTTATCTGTTGAATTTTTTTTTTGAAATTTTTTTGAAAAAAAAGCTAAAAAAGTCCAATTTTGAGGAGAAAAACTAGTGTATATATTTGGACAAAAAAATCCTGTTTGGCACAAATAAAAGCAAAGTTCTAGTAAACAACTAAATACATTTGATTTGAGTAACTATTATGTTCTAAATTTGTTGTTTTAACTCAAAACAGAACCACATTCACATCCAATTAGTGATTCCATATTTCTAATTCTAATATTTCTAATTAAAGGGGTATTTGTAATTCCCCTCATATAATTAATAGAGTATTATAAATCAACATAGCAACATCATAATTCTACCAAAAAGCCACACAAAGGTAAAAAGAAAGTATTTAACAGATTACATGGCATGCAAATATTTTACAAAAGTAGCAAGCAATATAATCCCCAAAAATCTTTTATCCAATCCACCAAATTAGTCAACACCTGCAATAGAAAGAAAAATAAATTATCAAATAAAAGTTAGTGACTTAGTGGCAGAAAATGAATTTTCATAGAATTGAATTAAAAAATGTATGGTTTGAAACAATTACACAATACTAATAAAATACCAGGCATCATATTAATTGAATCCACTTTATCTTTATAATGTTCTTTGTCACTTTCATTTTGACACTCAAATTCAGCATCTACAATTTAAAGTTAGTTAGTAGAAAACTAAATAAATACAATATGCAAGTTATTCATTATTTATTGCCAATAAAAGTTAACAAAATAAATATTAAAAAGTGAATTACCATCATCTTCAAATCCATGTATCCAATTACGAGCACAAATAAGAGCTTGCACATTCTTATCCAAAATAGAATTTCTATACTTATTTAGGACATGTGCACCAATGGAAAAGGCCGATTCTGAAGCTACTGTAGTTATTGGAATACTAAGCACATCACAAGCCATGGAAGCTAAATCAGAAAAGCGATGGACTTGAGACCTCCAATATTGCAAGACATCTATTTTAGAGTTCATATTAAGAGTTGACTCTTCCAAATAGATATCTAAAGAAGACTTTCTTTGTGAAGCATTAGTTTGAAAATTTATATTTCTCAACTCCTATAATATTCAAAAAATAATAATAAAACAATTAAGAAAGTAACATATTGACAGAAACATATAAAAGAAAATTATATTAACATAATGCACAACAGAGATAAAACTTACATCAGGCACATCAAATGAAAGTGAATCATCTTCTCTAGAAGTAGGAATTCTTATTTGACCACCAGAAGCATTAGAAGAGGCATTATGTGACAAAGTTTCTGAATATGCTTCAAACAACAAATACAACTTTTTCTTGATGGTGGTCAATTTCTCATTAGCAGTACATGGATCCACTTTATTCAAACAATATTCCAAAACATGAAATTTCATTCAAGGATCAAGAATAGCCCCTAGATAATTACTTCCAATTTTTTTATGTGGTTTATTTCTCTTTTTTTGGGGGGTTGTATTAATTTTCATTAAAAAATTTAGAAAAAATTTGATAGAATGGCTTCAACCTTGTCAACCGCGTGGAGGTAGAAGGCCTACGGGTCGTGAACTTCTTGGGCTGTTCGCCCATTAAAGCGGTACGTGAGCTGGGTTCAGAACGTCGTGAGACAGTTAGCTCTTTCAGTCCAGTGGTAGGCCGTAGTACCTAAAAGCGTAGGGGGCAAAGGCTTCCCCAGACCCTTTCCCTTATTAGGTTGGAGGGAGTGCTTCACGGGTGTGGAGCACGACCGGGACTGGGTTGTTAACGAGGCAGCTATTCCTGACGTTCAAGGTCCCACAAACACTTTACAATCCTTATACTTACAAGAAAGAGTTTAGTAATGCCTGAAAACACAGGGTTCGGAACAATCAAAAGAGAGAATTATGGAATAATCGCTCCAATACTTATCAAATTTAGCTTTCATTGGTTGCACCATTTTTCTTATGACCTCATCCTCACTAATAGAAAATTCTTTCAGCAAACATTCAATCCTCCAAATTTGCATAAAATATAAATTTGAAGTAGGATAAGATTGACCAGACATCAAGGTAGTAATTTTATAAAATGGATTTAGAAATTTACAGATTTCTCTTCCTCTTTTCCACTCTTCTTCCGATGGACAATCTCTGAAATTGTTATCCTTCAAAGAGAGTCTAACAAAACCACGCTCGCATCTCAAAGCACTCTCCAACATCAAGAAAGTAGAATTCCATCTAGTAGGCACATCTAAGTTCACTCTAATGTCAGAAATTTCAAGTGACTTAAGAACATCTCTAAATTGGATAGCCCTTGCCTCCGATGCTCTCACATACTTGATACTCTCTCTGATATTATGAAAAGTAGAACTAGCAACCTTCAACCCATCTTGAACTATCAAGTTTAAGATATGAGCACAACACCTCACATGAAAAAAGTCCCCATTACACAATAACCCATCACTTAAAAGGAGGTTTCGCTTGAGTAAAGTTTGCATGCTATCATTAGATGAAGCATTGTCTAAGGTTATTGAAAATATTTTCTTTTCTATTCCCCATTCAGATAACAACTCAAGCACTTTATTTGCTAATTGATGTCCTGTATGTGGAGGGGGCAAGTGAGAAAATGAGAGTATCTTAGAATTTAATTTCCATCGTGAATCAACATAATGGGCAGTCAAAGTCATATAACCCTCTGTTGTGCATGAAGTCCAAAGATCAGTAGTTAAACATATCCTACTTCGAAGTTTCCCTAACTGACATTTTAACTTTTCTTTTTCAGCAATATAAAATTTAAAAATATCAGCTACAGCAGTGTTCCGAGAAAACATCTTAGCATCAGGATTCAAGTACTTAAAAACATCCTAATTCTTCTATACTCAACAAATGAGAAAGGCAAATCATGTTCTATGATTGCTAGTGCAATTTTTTCACGAAAAACCATAGGATCAACTTGTCTAGCTCTTAACCTCCCAGCTTCATCAAGCATCATTTTTCCCAAATCATGAAATTTGGGAAGTTCACGACACACAGGGATATGTCGTCTCAATGTAGAGGTACCATGAGTACTATCCCCACCTTTGTATTCTTTTCCACACCCTTTACATTTGCACCTTGTTTTTCCATCTTCCCCAACTATTTTTGTAAAGCTATCCCAGACATTAGATGTAGTTAACCGTTTTCTCTTTTTAGCATTTGACCCATCAATAGCAGCAGGTGGAATACTTACAAGAGGTGTCGCTTGAGTTACTTCCGGCGAGACTTCGTCATCAACAACATCATCAAAGTTATCATCAGAGTCTGAGTCTGAGTCCAAAAAAATTTGTTCTACCTTAGCATTTAGATCAACAATATCTCTTGCATAGTCGTCCATAACTCCAAATTAAATCACTAACAAAAAATAAAAACACAGAATCAGATTAATCCTTATTATAACCCAAAATAACCTAGAACAAAACAGAATACATAAATAATTGATGTTAGTGTCATACTATTCATCTAAATGTTGAGAACCTAAGATTTGTGAGAAAAGAAATAACATGCATATTTTATTATTAAGACAAGAAAGTAATCTTACAATAGTTGGCTGAAAATTGATGACTGTGATGACTGAAGGCTACGAAAACTAACGAAGAGTAGAAGCTTACTGAAGAATGGATGAGGTAATGAAAACTGAAGGGCTAACGGTGATGAGAGCCTCGCAAGACTCTAACGGTGGGGATGCTCATCGATGACACTGACAAAGAAGTTACTGTCGCCGGAAGAAGGATGGATACATGCATAAACAATAAATTTGTAAAGTTGTGGTGATGTGCAGAAGAATTAGGGATTTATGCTACTTTAGTGTGCTTTCTCTTTTTTCTTTGAACGTTTGCTCACTTGCTGTGTAGTGTGTACAAGAAACGAAGATTGAAGAATTAGGGATTTACTGATTTAGCATTTAGGGCATATGGTGATTGAGTGTTAGAGAGAGTTTTTTTTTTTTATTTTGTACTCTTAATCTTATATTGTATATGGGTTGGGTTATATTTTGGGCTGGGTTTAAGGATTTTTTTATCTTGCATAATATATAATATTGGACTATTGGTCTTTTTATTATTTTTGTACGGGTCGGGTTATTTTTTTTTCCCAATGATGCTGGGCCAAAATCTGAAATTTCAATTTTAAAAAAAAACCAAATTTTATGCGGGCCCCCATTTAGCCCGCGGGCTAGCCCATTTAACCCGCAATTTTTTTCGGGTTAATCGAGCTCAGCCCGTTTAGCCCGAAATTTAAATGAGCCTAAATTAGAGGCAAAAGCCCGCCCATTTAAACGGGTAAACGGGCCAGCCCACTGGACTTGGCCCATTTTGACGGCCCTACTCAAGCTTATTCCTCGCCTTGGCCAGCTGCTCTTGAAGTGTTTCAACTTGAGCCTTGAGCTTATTATTGGCTGTGGCAGCAGTCTCGAGTTTCCAACGAAGCGAGGCCATACCCGAAAGCTCGAACTCAGCCTTCCGAGTTATGGCCGCGCCGTGAAGGAGGGTGCGGTACATCCATCGTGCCTGCCCCGAGAGGTCGGTGCCATGGAAATGTTCCTCCGTGCCGGGAAGCAATTGGGCATCTATGAACGACCTGGCATCAAAGTTCCTTTCCATAACAGTAAGGACCCCCTCAGGGCTAGACTGCGACCTTTGTCTCTTGGGAGTGGGGATGACACTCAACTCCTCCTCTTCCTCCCGACGAACGGAAGACGAGTGCCCGGGGACAGCCACTTCCTGGAGAATGGGAGATACAGGTGTTGGAGTGGCAATTTTTTCTGCCATGGCCACGTCGGGGGGTGTGGGTGCCGTCTGTGTCCCCTCGTCCTCGGGAGGCGCCGATGATTGCCCTCCGGCCTCTTCACCATCCTCCTCCAGGAAAGTCTTGAACAAATTCTCGAGGCCGGTCACTTCAGCAGATGTCTCCACTGCAAACAAGAAATGAACAAATTAGTAACCAGCATATTAAGACAACACACAACCATTCAAAATACAAAAACGACATAGGCGACTCACGAATATAATCTCGGGCGACCTACTGACTACCCATGAGGAGGTAGGGATTTACATGGTTCCTCCCAAAAACGGCCGATAACACGTCGGCTATCTTTCGATCCACAGCTGACATCCCTTGTAGGTAACCTTAATGAAAGTATTGGAGCCCGCCCTGAAACTCCAATACGTCGGGATCAGGCGTTCTCTCTCCAATGACAACCAGAAGGGGTGACGACCCTTGACCGGGCGAACCTTGAAGTATTTATCCTTGAACCCATGGTAAGAGTCCTCGAACAAACCAAATATCCTCCGCCCTTGGGCAGATCGGAAGGACATAAACCCCTTCCTCGCTTTCCCCTCCTTGGAAGGGTTCGTAAGGTTGAAGAAAAAAAGGAAGACATCAACAGATGCCGGCAGCTCTAGGTACTCGCATACCATCTCGAAACAGCGAACCGACGCCCAACTGTTCGGATGCAGCTGCGACGGCACCACGGAAATCCGGCTTAAGAGTCCCATTTGGAAGGCGGAGAGGGGAATGAGAACCCCCACTTGAGTGAACATGACCTTATAAAACCAAATCTAATCGGGGACCCGGGGAGCATGGAAGTTGAGCTCATATAATCGCTCATGAGGAGCAGGGACGTACACGTCGTCGTTAGCCTCCTCGTCGGTACCCCACGCAAATAATTGGCCTGACGAAACTCGGTGAGCTCCTCCTCACCCATTTGATTTGGGGAATTCCTGATGTCAGAAACCACCCAGGCGTACGGGTCATAACCCGCGTCGGAGGTGGAAGCCCGAGCGACCACACGAGGCATACCTACAGTGGGGGCACCACTCGGTTAATCTATGAGGTCGGGAATCCGGAAGAAACCCAGAAACTACGTCTACCCTACAACCCAAACTAAACATGCCTGAAGTCAATGTCAAATGAAGCCTATCCCAGAATGGTAACCCCCATAACACCCCTGCTTGACATTAAAAAGATGTCTATCCTACGAGAATCAAAATGCAACAAATGCACACAATAGACATGCAAGAAAACATTAAAGCAGAAGAGAGAAAGGATCGAAGATTGCCTGAATCGGTTGCGAAAAAATGAGAAGGAAGGAGGAAAGATGCACGAGGATGCTAGAAGGAAGTTCTGAGATTTTCTGGGTGAAGAAGAAGGAGATAGTAGGAACAAGAGTGTAAAGAAAAAAACCAAAGCAAAAAGCTGTTTAAAACTGCCACCCAGAAAGTGCGAAAGGCCTGAGGGCAAAATAGTCTTTGCACACAGGATTTTACAGCCCATTATGAACATTTATTGCCCCGCGCGAAGAACGAGGCAACAAGCGGCCGTTCCAGCAACGAACAGACGCGCGCAAGAGGCACGTCCCCTCCCACAGACGGCCGACCTGGCGACAACGCACGAAAGGAGAGATGGCACGCCACCAACGATCCCTACGGTCGTTGCTGGCGCATTGGGGGCACCGTTACGGCCTGGCCCAAACTAAATGTGGGCTGGCCCGACCTGGGCACCGCCTGACCTGAACGGTTAGGAGCAAGGCGCCCGATCGTTGACTCAGACACGCGTCCCTGACAGCTCCGCTACAGCTGTGCAAGGGAGGTCACGATTGAAATGGGCCTGTCCTTGCAGGGCCCACCTCTGACATGGTATAAATGGGGAAGGACCTACCCTTCCCCCAAGGTACGTCACATACCGCCTTACCCCCTTTTTCGCCTGCACATTCGACTGACTTGAGCATCGAAGTGTCATTGCAGGTGCCCCCTTTTTGCTAAGAGCTCGGAACGTCGGTTTTCCGTTTCACTCTCACAGCTCCTTCCGCATCACGCCCCACCTACTTGTACAAAGATCATCCCGAACCGTCTGGTACACGACTAACCGAACAATATTAATTACTTATATAAAGTGATATTAAATATTTTAATTTTAAAAATACAAATTAATTTTTAAAAATATATCATAAATACTTTTAAAAGCACCCTAAATTTCAAAGCTAATAAATAAATAAAACTTTATTTACCAATGACACCTCAATCCTCACATAGTAAATAATCATTGGTGCAAGGTCAAACCTCTACTAGGAGGTTGTGATAAATAGCAGTTGACCCCCATTCCAATGTAGACATCAGACTATCAGAGTCATCAAGCAGTGGCAAGCATCTACCAAGGCCAGTAAGCTAAGATTGTTTTTATATCTTGTAAACTATTAGGTTGATAAAATATTTAAAATATGATATAAAAGTAAAAATATAAAATTTAGTGATTTTATATTTTGTTTAGTAATAAACTAAATATAATATAAAATAAATAATAAAAAGTGTGATTTATTTTTATTTTTTATATAAAATTTAAAATAAAAAATATAATTATAAAAATTTAATAATAATAATAATAAAAATAAAAAAATAAGTTATATTTCTGTTCATTGATTTTATATTCTTTTATTAGAAAAAACACAAAATATATTAATTTAGTGTCTCAGGAAATTAGGATACAATAGTTTTATTTATATCTTATTTGTCAACTCCATATAACTATAACAAATTCAACAATTATTCAATCCACACATCAATTAAATTACATTTTTACCATTCTAAACCATCACAATTATTTTTTTCCTTTTATCATTATCAAAATTCATAATCCTTATCATTTGTCAACAACATCAATAATCATCAACAATTCAATCTTATCTTAGAGTCTATTAGCCTAAGTTGCCCACAATATTATATATTATTTAAAAAAAACGAATTCATACCTTGGTCGATTCTCACACAAGTTTAAAACACCAAAATAATTTCAAACAAGTTTCTAAAACTTAGCCACCACTTTAACTCAAATCCAAATGCTCCAAATCCACCAAGTTAACTCCAATCAATAAGAATTCCAAGCTACTACATATAATTTACTAAAAACTAATTTTACGGTTCACAAATATGACAAACCACAAGGGTATAGAACGTTCTTACCTTACCTACTGTGGGTTGGGACAAAAATCAACAATAACCCAAGGTTAATCACCATCTAAACAACCAAAACCACAAAATTCACTCAATAATTAAACCCAAAATGCGAAAAATGTATTGGGCAAAAAACTGGAGCATGGATTTTGAGATTCCTACCACTTTGTTTGGATAGAATCGAAGGATTCGGTGAAAGTTTTACGTGGTCACAAATGGCACACAAATCGAAACTCCATAACTCAAGTTATGAGTCGAAGAAGGTGATGATGAATAGTGTTTAAGTTTTCTTCTCCCTTCTCAATTCTCGGCTACTCTTCCCTTTCTTTGTGAAGAATGTTGCTGAAATAGTCACTTAATGAGCTTATATATGTTGGGCATTGGGCCCAACTTGAGTTCGATCCAACCGTTTAGCGTTTTTGGTTCGTTTTGTTAAACTATGGGCCAATAGATAAGATATAAGGTTCTGAGAAATCAAAAGCAATCCTAGAACTTCACATCGATACAGGATATTCAAGTTTAATGAAATATATAAATCAAACCATAAATAGGATAATCTAACTTAAGGTATTTCTACTCTAATAGTCACCACTATCCCAGAGCCTTCGCCAACCTATCTTCCATGCGATTCCATCACCACTGCCTACCAAACCTCCTCAATCCTAGCAGAAAACATAGGTATTGCAAACAAGTAAAGTACAAGCAGTATACATATACAACAAGAAAAATAAATAGCAAGTAAGCATGTGATTTATTTAGGCATAACTGAAGTTAAGCAAAGCAAACAACCATATAGAAGATGCATATGATGAATGATTGTCCTATTGACGATGATATCACTTGTCAGTTCAACTGCCAACCCAACACATCCTTTAGGAGGTAGCCTTTCTTCCATGTCCTGGTATATAGTGCCTGGCTCACTCTGTGCACCCAGGGATACAGTGCCCTACTCACAATCGTTCCTGGGATATAGTGCCCGACCCACTTTCATGCGCATCCCAGGGATATAGTGCCATGCTCACTCTTAATCCAGGGATATAATGTCCGGCTCACTCTTGTGTTAGAGAAGGTTATGTGAGTGGGTTGCCACCTTAGCCCTCACATCTGAACGTAGGCGGGAGACTGCCACAACTCTTACGCCGGCACTGCTACCTCGATAAGTGGGATTCACCACTGTCCTTGCCTAAGGCACATAGCGACTTACCAACAATAACATATCATGACTCATCATTCAGTGATTCATTGCTCGCACTCAGCAGATTTATCAACCTCAATCTTCCACAATTTCTTGTCAATTTTCATTATCTTAACTCATCATAATCATTCTTAGTTCTCAAGTTCTCTCTGAGTTCATAAACCATATAAATATCCTGAGATATATTGTCTGGCTCACTTTCAATCATGAGATATAATGCCAACTCACTCTTAACCAGTTCTCAATTCCTCATCAATTGAATACACCACAAATCAACTCCCACTAATTTCATTAACAAAACCTCCAAAACCTAAGTCAATGACTCTAAACTAATAATAAATAACCTTTTTAATTCGCACAAAACTCTCTCACTCATTTCAAAGCCTAATCATTAACTAAGGGATCTTGAATAATGACTAAAGAGGTTTTGAAGGTTAGAGAATTGGTAAAATATTTAAAATATCAATCTCAGCCAAAACAAAGGTTTACGGAAGTTTACAAGCTTGCCAGAAAGTCAAACAATTAAAAACAGAAGCTTGTGTGAAAAACAGGATATCGTGCATACGCACAGATTGTAAAATTCGTAGGGCATGCGTACGCACGAGTGTCAACACCTGCCCTGTTGCGTGTGTATAGTTCCTGCGCACCCAAATTAGAAATTCAGGTTTTCTACAATTTAGCCAAATTCAGTATTTTGTACCTAACTTCCGACATCCATAACTTTCTCTACAAAATTCCAATTTCCTAAATCTTTAAACCGTTTTAAAGATCTTAAAATTATCTTCAATTTGAAACAAAGTCCACTTAAATCTAAAATCCGAGACTTAAGTTATGGTCCAGCGAAATTGGTTAAAAATCTATTTTATCAAAATTGTGCCAAATCCTCTATTATTTCAAAACTCAAACCAACTTACTCACAACCCAAACAATACCAAAACAACTAAAAATCCTTACCAACATTCCTCAATTATTTTCTCAATCATTCAACCATATAAACCATTCAATTCTCACTTCATTTAATTCATTCAACAACTCTAAATTCAACCTAAATCACATCAAAATTCTTTAATTTCCATTAATCCACATCAACCTCAATATTACCATTCAAAATTTTTATAGATCATTAATTTTACATGTATTCCATATTTCATTCAATTAAACATAATTATCATCAACATTAATAATTCTTCAAACTCCCCATCAATACCAACAATCGTCGTCAACTCCATATCACCACAACAAACTCAACAATTATCAATCCTCACATCAATTAAACCACATGTTTACCATTTCAAACCATCACAATCATTGTTTCTCCATTTATCATTATCAAAACTCATAATCCTTATCATCTATCAACAACATCAATAATCATCATTAATTCAATCCTATCTTAAGGTCCACTAGTCTAAGTTACTCACAACATTACATATTATTTAAAGGAAACCGAAACCATACCTTGACCGATTTTCACACAAGCTCAAAATACCAAAATAATTCCAAACAAGCTTCCAAAGCTCAGTCATCACTTTAACTCACATCCAAATACTCCAAATCCACCAAGTTTATTCCAATAAACAAGAATATCAAGCTACTACATATAATTTACCAAAAATTAATCCTAGGATTCAAAAATATGACAAACCACAAGGGTATAGAGCGTTCTTACCTTACTTTCTGTGGATTAGGATAAAACTCAACAATAACCCAAGGTTAATCACCACCTAAACAACCAAAACCACAAAACTAACTCAATAATTAAACCCAAAATGCGAAAATATATAGGACAAAAAACTGGATCATGGATTTCGATATTCTTACTACCTTGTTTAGATATAATTGAAGAGCTCAACAAGAGCTTCGTGTGACCGCAAACGGAACGCAAATCAGAGCTCCGTAACTTAAGTTATTAGCAGAGAAAAGTGATGATAAATAGTGTTTAGGTTTTCTTCTCCCTTCTCAATTCTCAGCTGCTCTTCCCTTTTTTTTGCGAAGAATGTGACTGAAATGGCCACTTAACAAGCTTATATATGTTCGGCCTTGGCTCCAACTTGGGCCAGGTCCAACCGTTTAGTAATTTTGGTTTATTTGGTCCAATTTTAGGGCCAAAGCCTTTAAGATCAGTGTCCAATTTTTAATTCTAAATTATTTTTATCTTTCCTAGTTAATAAATTGAATTTTCTAAATTATTCACTCATAATTGAATTTGTTTTCTGACTCACAGTGCCGGTCTAATTTAAGTCAGTATGCGCTTTACACGATAAATCATTTTTTATGCTAAATTCTATTTTCTTCATTAGATTTTCTATTTTAATATTTCTTATCATTTTCAACCTATTCCAAATAATTAAATTATATTTTTATTTTATTTTAATTAAATAATTAATTAATTTTTAGTTCTTACACCTTTCAATATGGCACAAAGCTTGGCATGCATGATCGAGCAACTACCTAAATTATAGGAGAACCCAGTAATAAACTACTCTAAATGATCCCTGAATACGGCTCCACAAGCTGCACTTTAAGATTGAGAAAAAATGATCCATTCACATTAATTTTAATGGACTGCTCTGGTGGGGTTCTCCAACGGATCCAACGCTCCTGTGCTAAATTACCCCAACTCTGAAGAGTCCTGGTCTTGTACATATTCCAAATTTTTGTGCTTCTAACCTTGATGAGACTTGCCGTAATAGTTGGGCTCATGTCACTTCCTTCAAACACGCACTTGTTCTGGTAAAAACACAATGAGGAGATTGCAACACCAAATAAACAAGCCTAACTCCTAGAGTAGGAAAGATTATCGATAAGTCAATTCCTCTTGGCCATATGGAAGAATTTTGGGAGTGCATTTCTTGGTAGCAATTCATTCCAAACAATATGAGTATAGTGGCAATTTCTCAGTACATGCAGAGTAGTTTCATCCTCATTGTGGCATCTTGGGCATGCAATAACAGTGGTCATATGCCTCCTCCTTCGTTCATCACTGGTCAGCAAGGCATTTTTGGCTGCCAACCACAAGAAAAAATATTTTTTTTTCTGGACCTTGTCACTTCAATGTAATATTAAACACTCGTTTCGAATTGTAGTTGTCTCCCACAATAGTTTGATAAGCCGATTTGAGGATGATGGAGCCATCAATAGAGGCAGCCCAGGCTACATGATCCGATGTCTTCTATGGGGATGGTGGAAAAATAGCTAAAATCTTGATAACTACCTCATCCGATAGCCATTCCATGAGCTTCCTAGCATCCCACGCACCTAGAACGAAAAGAAAGTCATTCAGTAATGTGTTATATTCAGTAGCAGATATTACCTAAGTTACGTATTGGTGAAGTTTACCCATCATTGGTACGCAATTAATTTCCCAAAACTGATGTGCGAACCATCCCAACACACCAAATAAAGTTTCGATTAACATCCTCCGATGCGAAACAGATCACATTCCAAAAATTTGGGTTGCTTCTCGTCTTTGAAATATTGGGTATTATATTATTTTCACAATTGTACTTTGCTCTAAGGACTCTAGTCCAGAGGGAGTCCTTTTGTTCCATAAGTCCCCATCCGACTTTCATCATAAAAGCACGGTTTAAGTCCTTGGCATGCTGAATATTCAGGCCTCCTGTTCTCTTTGGTTTACTAATATCCTTCCAATTTATAAGATGAACTTTTTTTTATTGTTCAATTTTTCTTCAAAGGAAGTTCCTGCAATGACGTCAATCATATTACAAGTAGCAATAAGAATAAAAGCAGTATACATAATATAACTAGGAATAGATGTTAGGACATATTTCACCAGAATTGCTCTCCCTATCAGAGATAAGGAAGA
Organism: Arachis hypogaea; assembly: GCF_003086295.3. Taxonomy (NCBI): domain Eukaryota; kingdom Viridiplantae; phylum Streptophyta; class Magnoliopsida; order Fabales; family Fabaceae; genus Arachis; species Arachis hypogaea. The sequence continues at coordinate 91,843,209 of NC_092040.1, forward strand.
AGCCTTGCACTTATTGAGTCTTGAACTCATTTGTTGATAACTTCCTTAAAGGTGTCCTTTGAAGTTCTATAATGAAGCAAGGAAACACCTAAATACTTCCCAAGTCTTCAGTTCTAGAAAACTATAGAGTGTTACTAATATCATCCCTAACTGTGCCACCCACATTCTTCAAAAAGTAAATGCGAGTTTTCTTATTGCTCACTTTCTGGCCCGAGCTTTTGTAGAACTCCTTAAGGACTTTCTGGATAACCTCATCTTACTCCAGAGAAGCCTCTACAAAGAGCATTAAATCATCTACAAAATAGAGATAAGATAATTCTGGTCCCTAACTGCTGATACGAATAGGTTTTCAGAACTTGTCCCAATTCCATAGAATCCTCATTCTTGTTGTGAAAATAAAACTACAAACAAGCCTAATAAGTTGATCGGAGAATCTAATATCCACAAAAATATCTTTAATGAAGCTCCACTTTAGCTTGTCATAAGATTTTTCTAAATCAGTCTTGATAGCCATCCATCCTTTGGTTCCTTTCTTGTTTCTCATAGAGTGGATGACCTATTGTGTAATGATGATGTTATCTGGGCTATGTTTTCCCGAAACAAAGCTACTTTGCGTATGACTGACAATTTTCTCCATAACATTTCTAAATCTTCTTGCTAGGATCTTAGTAACAATCTTGTAAGATACATTACACAAGCTAATCGGTTGCATTTGTTTGAGATTGAAAACTGGCTCCACTTTAGGAATAAGCATTATTAGTGTTTCGTTAACCTCTTCAATGGCTTGCGGATTAGCAAAACTATTTTCAATAAGTCTACACACATTTGTCCCTACAAGGTCTAGTTACTCTGAAAAAATAACTTGAATGTCATCTTTCTCTGGAGCTTTTAGACTACCCATACTGAAGACGGAATCTTTAATTTCCTGAGAAGAGATTGGCCTGCCAATAAAATCCAAATCAGAATCATTAAAAAAAGGAAAGGCATTATTACGAATAAAGGAAGAATCATAAATATCATCAAGATAAAGAGTAGAGTAGAAAGAGGTGGCCATAGATTCTAAGGTTGTGGTATCTGAGATCCAGTTCACTCCCTCATCTTGAAGCGAAATAATTTTGTTTCTTCATCTTCTAGCCAGCGTTTTCCAATGAAAATATTTGGTATTTCTATCCCTATACTCCAACCAATTGTATCTTGATTTTTGATACCAGAGTAACTCTTCTTGGCCTATTATCTCTTCATACTCCTCCCAAAGATTAACCCTTAGTCTCTCAAGGAACAAATTGTTGTTGTAGTTTGGGCAATTAGCAATTCTCTAAAGTCTTAGAATTCTCTCCTTTTTTCGGATAATATTACCAAAGACAGAAAAATTCCATTCTTTTAGGACTATCTGTAACTCCGTAATACAATTAGACCAGAAATTCTGCATCTTCTAATTATTAGCCACTAGATTATCAAATTCCGGATGAGAAAGCCAAGCAGCTAGAAACCGAAACAACCTTTGCCTCCTCTTTGGTTAACTGTCTGGGTAAAATTGAAGGCAGAGGGGAGAATGGTCAAACTTGAGCATTTGTAGGTGTCTGACTCTGGCTTCTAAAAAAAAAATTTACAGTCTAGATTGCATAAGCCCTTGTTAAGCCTCTCAACTAGATTTTCTCTCTTATATGTAAAAGGTCACCCTAAGTACCCTAAATCAATGAGACCGCAGTCATTGGTGCAAGAAGTAAAATCAGATTAAACACCCTAATTCTAGCCAACAGCATCCCCATGCATTCACAATCATAAATGATAGCATTAAAATCTCCTAAAAGGCACCAAGGTTCGTCAATACTTGAACTAAAGATTCTGATGCCATTCCACAATTCCTTATGGTTGCTTTTCTGGGGGTTGCCATAGATGGTAGTTAAGACCCATAGAATCGAATCTTTTTCAACAACTCTCATATGAACAAATTGAGAATTGCTTTGAAGGATAGTAACATTCTAAAGCTCAGCATCTCACAAGAACCATATACCCCCAAGAGAAGCCTCTGACTTCCTTAACAAAGTGATTATCGAAAGGCAGCCGATCAAGGATCTTTTTCTCCTTCTCCCCACTAATGTGCGTTTCAAGAAGGATAAGAAAACTTATATCATACTCCTTTTTTGTGTCATGGATGAGGGTGGGAAAGGCTTTACCACCAACATCCCGGCCATTCCAAACTACAATATTTATCATTAAACCCAGAAAAGAAAGAGATCACCAGAAACAAAAAGACTAAGGGGCTGATTAAGACCCTTCTCCTGTACAAGGCATAAACTTGCCAACCTGGTCTGTACTGTCCATTAGAACTAGGGCTTCATTCATATTTATATTTGGCGGCTTCTCCTTCCAGACCTCCTTCCCCAACTTTTTCATCTCATCTTTCATCATGGGTTGACTTTGCGACAGAGGGGTTTGAAGAAGAAATTTCTTTTTCACCACATGTTGCTCAAAGATTTGACTATACAACTTAGAAGCATCAAAGCTCTCTCTTTGTTCTTTTTACATCCTTCTAATGTTATTTAACATCATTTTCTCGATCATAGCTTTCTTTGAATACTTGGTATCGGCAACAATGATAGATGTCTCTGCAGGAGTTTTAATCAAAGCTACTAGAATATAACTCTTGTTCTTGGGCATATGATTTTTTTCTGATTTGGAGGCCCATTAGCTTGGTTTGGGTACTTCTTGTGATTTTGGCTATTCTTCCCAGCCCATAGCTAAGCACTTTTTTGTATTCGATTGGGTTGCTCCTTCTTTGTTTGGCTTTGTTGGGCTACTTCTATCATAGGCCCATTTAGCAATTCTTCCTTCCTTACGTGATCTTCATGGATATTCCCATGCAATTTTTCTGCTTCTTAATTTTTCGAATCTTCATCACTTAGAACGTTATAACGAGATCCTTTCCCATCTTTATTATTTTCCCTATTAACATCTCTCTAATAACTCTTGAGTGTCTTTCCCTTTTAGCGTGCATTTTATTGTTATAGAATTTTTTTCCTTATTTGTCTTCAAACCATTATCCAGGGGCCAAAATCGGGAGGATCTTGATTCTTTCCTTGGTTAGGGGTTCTATTTGAAAATTCTAGATTTTGCTCATCATTACTATTGAGACTCTGATTTGCTTCCAACCTATTCTCTCCCCCGGTCGATGTTCTGCCCATGTCGGACCTCCATCTCCTTTGGAGCCTCACTGCATTGCCCAGTACTATGTCTATACTTACCGCAAAAGAAGCAAATCAAATGCAAACCTTCATACTCAATATTAAGAGTGCTCCCAAGCACTGAGATTCTTAGAACCAATTTCTGAGACAAGTCGATCTCTACACATAATCTAGCAAACTTCTCCCGAAAATGTATGGACATTGTTTTATCAATTTTGAGCATCGTCCCTATGATCAATCCCACTCTCCATATGAAGCGGTGATTATAAAGCTCTATAGGCAGATTAGGTATACGAATCTATGCTGCTATCTTTTTAACTGCATTTTCAAAAGTAATAAAGAAAGACTTCAATCTTTACACAATAAGATAATGTCCAGCAATCATACAAGGTTCTCCTATCAAGGCATGCGAGTAATCCTCCTCATCTGAAAAATGAACCAGAAGATAGTCACGGTTCATATCAATGATATTAATCGTACTTTTTTTAACCCAGTCTCTATTAAGGCGTTGTTCTATGAAGGCCAATCCCACTCGTTTTTCGAAGACTTTAACTATGAGTACAACACGCTAAGGCTTACACCATTCTTCAAACTCTTCTCGAAAAATCGGAATAGTAGGGCAAGGATAAAAAACTTTGCTTGCTTGCGTCGGGTCCTCAATATCCTTGTACCACCTATCCTCGGGATTTGACCATTCTCAGCAATAATATCACTTAGTTCTTCATTATCCCCCTCAAGTAGGCCCGTCGTTTTTAGGAGAAAATTCCTATAAGAAACTTTGGGAGAATTAGAAGGTTTAGCGCCTCCTTCTTCCGTAATTTTCATGGATTCTCCATGTTAAGATGGTTTCTCACCCCATCCTCCATAACTTCCATAGAGTTTTCACATTGGTTAATGTCAACATCATCTCGCGTCTTAACGTTTTAGTACTAAATTGCACAAGATTTGCTTCTTAAGACGAAACCCTAGCAAAATTTTTTTGAGATATCTTTTTGTAATGGAATATTACAATCAAAATTCTAAAACAAGATTATAGTTAACTCATCCAACTTGAAACAGTCATTAACTGTACTAATTCAAATAATTGCTCTTTCTTTAAAGATCACCGTTTTTTTCAATATTAAAACGGAATAGAATCATATTATTTATGTTTATTGTCCCCCTTCAAAACTAATGATTTTTCTCTAAATTCTTTTGATCATACTTTACACTCTTTTAATCTCTCAACATTTGTTTAGATGAGAAAGCAAACTCCGATAACTAATCTACGATCTAATACTTTAATATTAATTTTGTGTGTATATCTTTTTCTATATATTTTAATTTGGATTAAAACTCTAAAATATAACTCTCTTCCTCAATTTAATTTCCATATGTTCAAAAAAATAACATATAAATATAAACTCTTGTCCAATCCAATGTATACAAACTCTTCATGGTTAAAATGACTTAACGAATAATTTATCCTTAACTAAAAAGTTTCTATTTGATAAAGTATCCTTTGATCTTGTATTGAACTAGAAATAGAATTTTAAATTCGGTCTCGATATATAGTTAAATATTTTTATCAATCAAGTTCAACTAAGTTGACTCAAATTTAATAAAAACTATTTACACAATGTATAGGTAAATCACACACCTCTTCTTCATATTCTTTTTTCATTTTCATGTAATTTTTTTATTATCGTTCTTTTATTGTTATTGATGTTGTTGCATTTTTTTTCTATATCTCATTTTTCTCTTTTTGGTTGTTATTGTAATATTTTTATTTCTTCTTTTTTTGTTTATTTTTTATTTTTTTGTTCTTATTAAAATGATGAAACAATAAAAATTATAAAAGATAAAATAAAAAATATGAAAAATAAAAAGAAGAAGAAGATGATGAAAAAAAGGAGAAGTAGAGAGAAAATTTTAAATTGTGTAAAATTTATCAGAAAAATAATATTAAAATTTTTTAATTATAATACAAGAAATTTTTTAATTTTAATACTAAAATCTTTTAATCGTAAAATAAACTCTTATTAAGAAAGTAAAACAAAAAAATTATGAGAATGTAAAATAAAAAGAATTATAAGAATATAAAAAATCATGACAATGATGATAAAAAATTATCTAAAAACAGAAAAAAATTTAAATTATATAAAATTTATTATATATTAATCAAGTTTAATCAAGTTAAATTTAGGTAAATTTAACTAAATGATAAAAATTGACCACACTCACATGCACATCCACAATTCAAATGAGATCTACTAAATACCTAATTTTATATATTCAAGGCAACTACAGATTCCTCCTTTCTTCCACTCCTATATTTTGTTCATCCATCTATGTTTTCTTTACAAATTATTTTAGTAAATTATTATTTTTATTTATAAAATTTTAAAATAATAATAAATATATTTATAAATAAGCAAAATTAGATCGATAAAAGATGAATAAACTATATTTTTATTTATAAAAGTTTAAAATATTAATAAACCTAAATATGTTAAAATTTTAAATTTTATAGATAAAAATAATAATGTATTTAAATTATTTTCCAAAAAAATTATATTGACTGGTTCCCAGTGTAAAATTCTATAAAATGGTTAGCAATGTACACTTCTAGAAGGAAAAAGTTAGTAATATAATTATACAAATTGGTCCTATAAGTATAATAATAATTATTTTATATATTTATTAAGAACTAAAAACGTAAATTAAAAAGGAAAATAGTACTGTTTTTCTGACATGGACGCCATTTCTTCCGCGGCTTTAACTTTACCAAAGAGAAAGAGAATTGAATACGCGTAGCAGATTACTTTTTTTTAATAATTGAATAATTATTTTAAAAAAGATATTTCCTTTTCATCTTCCACCATCTTCTTCTCTCCAACTCTCAATCTGGGTCGTTCACTTTCTCTTCTTTCTTTCACTTTTCAACCTTCCGTTCAAGCTTCACCCTTATCTCTTCCCTCTTAATTCTTATTCTTAATATTAGTAATTATTAATAAAAAAGTAAACTTTTTTTCTTCTTTTTTGTGGGTATTTGTTGATTTTTATTTTCAGTGCGTTGCAAGTGGTAGTGAGTAGTGACAGAGCCTATTGTTTTGGATCTTTGGTTATAAAATTTTGATTTTTTTATTTAATTTATTAAAACTGGGTTTGTTGATGAGTGCTTCTGAACATGTGGGGTTTTATTCTTTGCCCCCTAAACAAAGGCAAATGTTGAATTTTTTATTTTTGTTTTTGTTTTCTTTAATTGGTCTATGAGCGTGATTTTGGGGATAGGGTCTGTGTTGGGTTGCATATAAAAATAAAATAAAAAATCCCTTTTTTTGGTTCTCTTCTCAAACCATGGAACCAAATCTTTCCCTTTGTGTATTCTGTGTGTAATAGCTTTGATTCATTTCAGTTAAGTTAGTTGGTCTTGTGTTGTTTTGTTTTGTGTGTGATTGATGCAGAGAAAAGGAAGAAGAAGAATGGCATGCTGAGAGTTTTGAAAAGTGTTAAGTGTTGATACTTTTTGTTAGGTAGTTCCATTTGTTGAAGGTGGAAAGAAAAAAAAAAAAGAATAAAAATAAAATAAAATATAAAATGGGATCTGGTAATGAAGTTCATTCTGTTGGAGAGTTCAATTTAGATGCCAAGTGGCTTATAGATCCCAAGCAACTCTTTGTTGGCCCAAAAATTGGGGAAGGTGCTCATGCCAAGGTCTATGAGGGAAAGTAAGTCAACCCTTCTTCTCTGGTTCCTTTTCTCTTTTTTTCTCTCTCTTTGATTTTGTAGTTGAAATCTAATTTTGGAATCAACTTTTGTTTTTGTCCTTATAAGTCATAACAATTTCTACTTTCCTTTATTTTTTCTCCATGGTTTGTGCAAATTTTTGTTTTACTAGTAAATCATTAGTTAGCATTAATCTCGTTCTCCTCTGATCTCAGATTAAGTCCAATCTAGATTAAGTTCACACTATGCATTCATTAGATGGTATTATTTGATGAATTGTGTAGTTTGCTTACTTGCTATTTTTGGAATTTTCTGGATGCAGGTATAAAAATCAGAATGTTGCTGTTAAGATTATCAACAAAGGAGAAACCCCAGAAGAGATTTCGAGGAGGGAAGCTCGGTTCGGAAGAGAGGTAGCCATGCTATCGAAAGTTCAACACAAGAATCTGGTTAAGGTTGTTAGCCCCATATCATGAATTGTGTGCTTTCCTTCTTTTGAATCCAAGTTAGATATATAGCTTCATTTCATTATGTTTGGTTGACAGGTACAAAAGCCATGTTTGGTTGTGTCTCATGAAAGTTTTTATGTTTATTGTTGTTTCGGTTTGATGCCAGTTTATTGGGGCCTGCAAAGAACCTGTTATGGTTATAGTAACTGAACTTCTATTAGGTGGAACGCTGCGCAAATATCTCTTGAGCATGCGGCCAAACTGCTTGGATATGCGTGTGGCAGTTGGATTTGCTCTTGATATTGCTCGAGCAATGGAATGTTTACACTCCCATGGGATCATTCATCGGGACCTTAAACCGGGTATGCTCTATGATTGTTGAAAATTTTCACAATGAGCTGGTAGCTGTTAATGGAAATGATTATGACACGGTTAACTAACCTAGTTAGGTCACATTTTTCATGTTACATTGCAAATAGTTTGTTCTCCTAATTAATTAGACCTTCCAACAACTAAGATCTGTTCCATTAGATGGGATTCACTACATCCATTGAGCGATGCCAAAGTGCTCTATTGTGATTTGTGAATCATATCTATGTTTAATAAGTAATTATCATTTAAATTTAAATCTCATTTGATAATATTGTTAAACCGTTCAAGCAAATTGAAAAGTGCAAGTGGCGCCTTTTCTTTCTTGGCCACTATTATCCCATGCCAAAAGTGAGTGGGTAGTTGGCAAATCACTGTTATTTTAATATTATCCGGAAATTCTAGGCCACTGAGTTTGAGATGATAGAATATTTTGATAATATTAGCATGTATCTTATGCATCAAAGAAAAAGCATAATTCTGATAACTTGTTTCTTCTTTACTTCCCAGATAATTTGATCTTAACAGGAGATCATAAAACAGTTAAACTTGCTGATTTCGGTCTGGCCAGAGAAGAGTCTTTAACGGAGATGATGACTGCGGAAACTGGGACATACCGTTGGATGGCTCCAGAAGTATAAATCTATTCTCAAAAGCTTTGAACATTTATTAAATTTCCAGTAGGTGGTGCCGTATTATTATGGAACTCATTATTACTTTCTTGTTTGGTGGCAGCTTTATAGCACCGTCACTCTGCGACAAGGCGAGAAGAAACATTACAACCATAAGGTTGATGCTTACAGCTTCGCGATTGTGTTGTGGGAGCTGATCCATAATAAGTTGCCATTTGAAGGCATGTCTAATTTACAGGCCGCATACGCGGCTGCTTTTAAGGTAAGATGACATTTCAATACTTGCTTCATATTCAATTTGGCTTAAGATGATCATATAGAATTTTGTTGCACCACTTACAAAAGGTCTCCATTCTACAGTTATGCTGAGTTACATTTTTTTAAGGGTCCATAAAGGCATATTTAACCTTTTCATTTGGGGTCTAATTTGGTCTGATATATTAATGCATATTTAATATTTATACTGTCATGAAAAATAGACGATTTTCGTAGAATGTTAAAAGTCTATTCAATTTTTTTATTCAAGTATGATCAAAGTGAGCAAAAAATATGCAACATTTTGATTATCAGACTTCAAAAATTTGAAGGAACCATTTCATTGTACGTGTTTGTTTCAACTTATTTTGGAAAAAAATGGTTTTCATAAATAATACAGGAGGAGGTTTGTGTTAGGCCTTTTAACAGCCAGTATAAAAAATTAAAAACTTTGTCGAATCTTTATGACATGGACCAAACACCTTATTGCGCCAAAGCTAGGTCATTTCCCGGAAGCAACGGGTTGTATGGCTTGAGTAATAGTGTCAAATGAGCAAGATGCGTTGCATTGTTGCCCGGGGGTAGTGCAAAATGAGTAAAGGTTCCAACGTTTTCGTGAATGGACGAGAGTAAATAAATTAGTTCACCAAGAAACTTGGTGGATAAGGTTTTGTTTTTATTGTTTCCATAAACAATTGTACTTCTTAGGTTATGCCATTGGGTTGTTATACTTTCTAGTTGTTATATTCTCATTATTATTTGATTTTACTAAGATTCATTATACAACTATTTTACTCTTTCAGAACACAAGGCCTAGTGCTGATGACCTTCCTGAGGATTTAGCCATGATTGTAACTTCATGTTGGAAGGAGGATCCAAATGACCGACCGAATTTCACGCAAATCATACAGATGCTTCTCCGATATCTCTCCACCATTTCTCCACAAGAGCCGGTTGTTCCTCAGCGGATGAATTCATCGGAGAATGCCGTATTGCCACCGGAGTCCCCCGGCACAAGCGCTTTGATGTCTAGGAGAGATGACTCCGGGGAAATCCCGAAAGCCGGTATGGAAGACAGACCTAAAGGGTTTTTCTTCTGCTTTAACCAGTGTTACTGATTATGATCCCACAAAAGGGCACCCCTCAATATCAGTTAGGGAAGAAAAACTAAATAAAGATCACATGCACCAATTGTAACTGCTAGAATCTTGATAAGAAAATGTTAACTATGATTATCAAATAAGTCAAGTTTAGTAGCAATTGTAACAAAGAAGGCACCTTAGCTCTCAGCAAGAGTTGCAAGCTTTTTAACATTATGTTGACTTATTTCTGACTGGCATATCCAAGAAAAGCTCAGAAAATTTTGGGGTCAAGGTTGCTGAGATGTAATATCATTGTAAATTATAAGGTTTCATATAATTGCCTTCACCCCCCTCTTGTTATATATACATATAGATGTGGCATGGATAGTAAAATCATAAGGGTGAAAAATGTTCTGTTGGTCCATTTATTTGTTCCATTCATGAGTGTTTGCGATAGTCAATTAAGCAGCAAAAATGTTCATGAACTAAATTCAGATTAAAAGATGAACCTAATCTTGTAGTAGCTAAAAACATGTATTAGTTATTGAACTGAAACGACTATAATTTTTTTAAGTAATTGAGAAACAACAAAAGTAAAATGAGAAAATGGGAACATATTGTCAAGATTTTGGTTAATTGAATTAAGAATCAAAGTAAAAAATTTAATCGCCGTTGCCGGGGATCGAACCCGGGTCGTCCGCGTGACAGGCGGAAATACTCACCACTATACTACAACGACTAGCTGAGACGTGAACAACAAATAATTGTTTATCAAATATTACATGTCAAATCTTACATACTCGATTCATCTCGGGGTTAGTGCTGAGAAGATTGTTAATAACGCTATTAAAGTTTAGCTTGGGGAAAAAGAAAGAGTAATTTACCATAATGCCACTGTCAAGTGTCAACGAGTGAAGACTTAACGCCAAAGCAAAGGTTCGGATTGGTGGAGTCTATCGTGGGTCCCACTCCGAACCAAAGACATAGAGATGTTGTTCTTACAAGAGTTTAGGTTCGGATAACCGAACCAACGAGTGTGTTTTCCCGCTTTCTCTCTCATTCTCTGACTACCTTACTCACTTGCCTAAGCAAACCGCGACAGCATAAATACTCAAACTCGCTTTCAAACGAGCCTTTCTCTTTTTGATTATCTCTCTATCTATCTATGATCATTTCTTCTTTGTGTCTTAGATTCTGATTCTTGATTGGTTTCTCCATTTTTGGCAAGTTGTTTCTTGAATTGCAATAATGGCTAGGTGAGCTATAGATTTTTAACAGAATGTGGAGATTTTTTATTTTGTGCATCTGATAAAGCTTTCACTACCTTCTTCTTCTTGTGATTTGGAGACCCTTCATAGCGTTGATGAATAAAAATTCAACTTTTTCAACTGGGGTTTTTTTTTTAGGGTGGTGTCATTGGAATGTTCCCCTGTTTCTCAGCATTGTTTTTGTTTTCTCTTCTTTTCAGTTTCCTAACAAATATATATATTAAAATATAAAACTATATGGTTGAGTTTTGATGATGAATGGATCATGGATGATAGCATGTTTTGGCTTTTATTTTCCCCTAAATAATAATCATGGGAAGATGGATGATGGATTATGTTACATATTCCCATTACAATGAGTTTACCTTAGCTTATTTCTTGTGTTTTTGAAGATAATGTGATTGTTAAACCTAAATTTTAAGCAAATTTGGACATGCATGCACTGAATTGGGGATTAGAAAGGATATATAGATGTACTAACTCTTATTTTCTCGCGCGAAAGAAACATTTGAGAGGTACTAAATGATGATCATAGCTACCTGGATGATTGAAATGTGAAGTAAAAAGCCCAGATGGTTTAGCTGGATTTCCAAATATACTACATTGTTTATGAACAAGAATTAATTCATAAATAAAGAACTTCAGTTCATCATCCTTGAGTCTGAAATCTGTCCTTTGTGTTCCTCAAAATGAAGTTAGTAGAACAAATTTTCTGCAGAGGATACAGTTGGAGATCACTTACAATGCACAAGCCTTTCTTAACTATTAACCTAATTTTAATGATCAATGGCATCACATAAAAACTAGTTTTCATGTCTAAATTTAACTTCATAGGTTTGAAAGATCAAGGCTTCTATCATTGATGTCCTTAAACATGATCAGTGCAATCATTAGAAATAGTAGATTTTTCACTTGACCTATAGTTATATCTTAGAAACTATAGAACACAAAGCATGCTAATTCTAATTTCTACGAATCCTTCTTATGATATTATGGTTCATTTCTTCATATTTAATACAGTTTCACAACCTCTTTATGTATCAGTCTAGTTACTTCTTTTTCTTCTTTTTTATTTCTCAAAACCCAAATATGATTTCGACAATCTGCGAATTCGTATTTGAATTTGCAGAAGCTGGGTTATTGACATTGGAGGACTTGCAAAGAAAGTGAAGAATAATACATTGCCATTAGCTGATCAAATCAATGACTGTGGAGCATATTGTGAATGTCCAATATGTCATTATCACATTGATAACATTGATGTATGCTATAATGAATTCAACAAAATCTTCAATCTCTGTTCATAACTTCATGTATAAATTCATGATTACAGATGTTTCATTAAGAACATTCCTTTGCCTTTTGTAGGTTTCTCCTGAGTGGCCAGGCTTTCCGGCCGGCGTGAAGTTTGATCCTTCCGACATAGAACTGTTAGAACATTTGGCAGCAAAATGTTGTGTTGGGAACAAAGTGCCTCATGCCTTTATCCAAGATTTCATCCCAACACTAGAAGGAGACCAAGGAATATGCTACACACATCCAGAAAATCTTCCAGGTGAGGTTTCTCTAGTTACCTTCTCTTTCAATGTTAGCTAATAACTTAAAATGAGGGTTCCTTATGGAACCTTATTCCTTAAAGATATTGCTCTTTTTTTGTGAACATTTATACTTGACCAAGAAACTAGAAAAGGATGAAAAATACAATACATTCTAGCATGTTGGGATCTATAATGTAGTGGTTTAATCAAATATCAACAGGCATATAACAAACTTGCTTGGATTGTGGATCTTACTTTAGCATGAAATTCCAAGTTGAGTGTTAGGATTTGAGATAGTAAGAGCAAGCAAGCTGAATAACAAAAAGTGACACAAAATAAATTAACGTGGTTCAGCTTATGCCTATGTGGCAAAGACGACAAACAAATATGAAGGAAATACAAAATATGTGATACCAAAGTAATGACCAAATACTTAAACTAAACCAAGTCTCAAATACACCAAAAATACTTTATAGTACTATCAAATAGTATAAAGTATAAACTCTCTATCTCAAGAGAAGTAAACAAGAACAAAATACTCCTCACGATACAAAGAGAGACATGAATAATTAATACGAATCTTCACTAACAACCAAAAGAGTAACCAAATAGACTTGGTACACACTACGTGGAGAAACAACACTCAAAATGAGACCTTACAAATTTTCACTAACAACACTAATATTAACTCATAATTCAAATTCCATACATCTGAATCACCAAACTCTTAGTCTTTTATATTAGCAACTAATGTGAACAGGATGGCGAAGTATATCTACCATGTATGCATATGAACACACAAGTTTCAACTTGTGACATGTTTGAAAGTTGAACAATTTCAATTTGATCTTTGTTCATTTCACCATGCATGTTCAAACTCCTTTTGAATAGTAGCCCCAATTTCAATTTGATCTTTGTTCCTTTTGATCACCTTGCATCCAAATTGATTTTGATTTGGCAGTAGTTAAGTAATACAATCCGATGTGTAAATTATAGGATTCGAATCATGAGTGTAATAGTTATCTCAGCAAGGCAAAGTGTGATAAACCAATGTCCTAAGACTCAGAGTAGTTCATGCACATAGCAGAAACAAGAGAAGGAAAGAGAAGAACAATGAATATGAAATTCATGTAGCATTTGGAATCAATGAATTGTGTATAGTTCTCAAAGTTGTGAACCATATATAATTAACTACCTCATAACAATGACATTTCAACATTCTCAAAAAAAATTAGACCTGCAATGTTTTCAGGTGCTAAGAAAGATGGGGCCAGTGTTCATTTCTTTCACAAAACAACTAATGCATATGCTACCGGACAACGAAAGCGTCGAAAGATTAATCATCAACTAGGCCTAAGTGAGGAGCATGTTCGCTGGCATAAGACCGGTAAGACCAAAGCTGTAACAGAAAATGGAGTACACAAGGGCTTCAAGAAGATCATGGTTCTTTACGTAAGGCCTAAGAGAGGAGCAAAGCCGAATAAATCGAAATGGGTGATGCATCAGTACCATCTAGGGAGTGAAGAAGGTGAGAAGGAAGGTGAATATGTGGTTTCAAAGATTTTCTATCAGCAGCAGAAGAAAACTAAGAAGAATAAGCTGAATCCATTGGTGGCTGAAGATTCTGTCATGGCATTACAAGCAAGTCCAAGAACACCGAATCCAAATCCACCAAAACGGCCTCGGACAGGAAAATCTGTTGATTTTGAAGAAACTGACCTTATGCTATTCACTCAGGTAGGTAGCTATTGAAGGCTGATCATCCTTTTAGTGAATTCAAATGAAAAAGAGAAATGAAATACTCCCTCAATTCTATGAACATTTCTTGATTGTACTAATAGGCCTAGAACTAAGTTATGCTAAATTTTTTTACTATATATGCGTTTTGATTTGTTTTATTCGGAATTTTCATGTGATGGACTAGGGTGGAAAGCCTACTATTCATGGAGAATCACTTGAACCACCACCATCTGAAGTTCATGGTGATGAAAATAATGGAGGCTTTAACAACACTGCATTGTTATCTGTTGAAACACAACCTGTCAACTCTGACTTTATTGGATTGGATGATATCTTACTATGCAAGGAACAGACATTAGATTCTTCTTCTGCTCACCTAAATGATTCGGGTTTGAAGTCCAACATGTTGGGAATAAGACACCATTCCCCCTTGAGAAAACACCTTTGACAGAGAAATAAAATAGATACAATCACAACACAAGAATTTAACGTGGAAACTCCAATTACCGGAGAAAAAACCACGGCCGTTGTCAAATGACAACCAGAGAATATCACTATGTGAAAATTGTTACAACACATAGACTTCTTTCTCTCACCGGCACCCCAGTACACCCACACTCTTTCAAAGCAAATATCTAACTACACCTCACAACACTCTCTAATCAAAGAGTACAGAGGAAAAGAAAAATCAGATACAAGCTTAAAGTGTTTCTGACTGGTGCAAAAACAAATGAAGAACTTAGCCTCATATTTATAGCCTAGGCCACCCACTCCATTTGCTATCCTAAGCAATGTAGGACTAATTCAACCAAATCCTAACAATCTCCACCTTGATTGAAATAGTCACACATCTTCAGCTTCCATTGTCAACACCGACAATTCTTTGCTGCCATTGTCTATACCGACAATCATAGTTCAGAGAACTATCATACTCCACCATGAAAGTATACTCACTTGGAATTAGACCACTCCAAGAATTTCGCCTTGGTACAGATCGAAACCTTGCTGAAAATTCATGGTGCAACTTCCAAATTGGCTTTTCCTGGAAGTTCTTCAGCCATCGACCTAACTCCGCCACACACCTTGCATCTCAACGCCAACCAATGCCCGTGTGCAATTGTGGACCCGATTGCCACAACTTATCCTTATCCATGGCAGTGCGGTAATACCATGAGGATACTTCTTGTCTTCTAGAGAACATCATCTTCTCTCATAGAGAGAGCAACCAGAGATCTTCTCCTTCAACGCCTTGTGCAAACCTGATTGTATCAACACATCCTTGACTTGTACTTGCCACAAGCCAAAATTGATTCTTCCATCAAATTTCTCTATTTCAAGCTTCACAGCACTTGAATATCCTGACATTGTTGCAACCGTATACTGGAATATTATAACTCAACTGTAGACCGTGCACTAGGAAGGGTCCCCAGGAAAGAGAGGTGGGTCACAATGGACACACTTAAATACCAAGTCTTTCCTTAGCCAGAACCTTTTCCAAACTGCACTCTCACAGAGTCACACTGCCTTCCAGCAACAACAACAGCAACCAAAGAGATTAGACTAGGCTGCAACCACAGAGCATACTAAGAATAAATCCCACCGAACCGAAGCTCTGATACCACTTGTTGGGAATAAGACACCATTCCCCCTTGAGAAAACACCTTTGACAGAGAAATAAAATAGATACAATCACAACACAAGAATTTAACGTGGAAACTCCAATTACCGGAGAAAAAACCACGGCCGTTGTCAAATGACAACCAGAGAATATCACTATGTGAAAATTGTTACAACACATAGACTTCTTTCTCTCACCGGCACCCCAGTACACCCACACTCTTTCAAAGCAAATATCTAACTACACCTCACAACACTCTCTAATCAAAGAGTACAGAGGAAAAGAAAAATCAGATACAAGCTTAAAGTGTTTCTGACTGGTGCAAAAACAAATGAAGAACTTAGCCTCATATTTATAGCCTAGGCCACCCACTCCATTTGCTATCCTAAGCAATGTAGGACTAATTCAACCAAATCCTAACACAACAATCTGAAAGGCTTTGCTTGCAATGCAAATGGAAATGCAGGTGAATTGTTTGGGGATGTGAATGATTGTTATGGAATTTCAGTGCTGGATAACCTGGGACTGGACAGTCCTCCCGATTTTGATCTTTCTGTAAGCACTCGATCACCCTTGTCGTCGTAGGGTATGTTCGGTTCGCAGTGTAAAATTAAAATGGAACGAAAGTTTTCATGGATGAGCACTGTTTGTAAAAGTTTAAAAGATGAAGTTGTTCCATGAAATTGTCCATCCTATTGTCACCATGCAACCAAACATATCATTAGCTTATATTCGAGAAGTGTCTTAGAACAGAAAATACAAAGATACCGAAATAATTTTTGTTCTGTTATAAACACATTTTGTCATAGAGTAGAAATTTCTATAAATAAGTTTGTGTTTTCTAATATATCTGTATTTCTGTTCTAAGACAATCATCAAATATGACCTTTGTGGTTTTTTTATTATGTTAACATGCTCTCACTTATATGTGATGCAGAATTTGCAATTTTGTTCTCAAGACAATATCATTGACCTTCAATGGCTGGACAAACCATAATGTATTTGCTGAACCAAGTTGTATTTGACACCAATGCTAATCCCAGAAGAGATATCATTCATATAGTTGAATCATTTAGCTTAAGTAGGTGTAAGGTTTTCTATATGTGAACTGTTTCACTCTACCATGTTGTATCGTGAGAAGTATTGTCATTGTTTGTCTGAGTTTAGAATTTAGAATTTAGAACGTATTGTCGTGACGAAATATTTTAACTAGTAAATAAATTGTTGTTTAATTGTAATATGATATCTCAGTTCATATTGTATTAGTTTGTCATCTGAGAATATGAATTTGTATCTATGTTAGTAAGAGTGGATTTTCTTGTCCAGTTGATATGTGTTTGTGAAACACGTTGAAGAGGATAAAAGTGCGTTTCAGTGCTTTGAACGTTGTTCTTTCATGTTTGGCAACTTTTTTTCTTTGAATACCAACGTGATTCTGCATTCCAAAAATTCGTTTACTAGAAGCAAGAAATTATAACTTCTGCGTTTACTCAACGCAACGCACGTTTAGGTTGTTGCTAGTTATTATTGGTTTTTCCATAATTTTTTTAAAATAAATACTGAGAATATTAAAATAATTATTCTAATTTTTGTGCACTGTTTATTATTTTAATTTTTTATAATATGTATTATTGTTTTTATTAGAAATGATAAATTAAATAAAAAATTAATTATAAATAATAATAAAAATATAACTTATAAAGAATTAGAACCTAAAATAATAATAAAAATAAAATTATTAAGAATACTAAAATATGTTATTTTATATATTATTTTTAATTTAATAAATAAATATTAATTTTTACTATAAAAAAATACTTAAAAAGTTGTCAATTTTTATGATATTTTTAATTTCATAAATAAATATTAAATTTTATTATAATAATAAAAAACTATAATATACTAAAATAAAATATTATAAAAAAATATTATATAAAAATACTAAAAATATAAAAAAATAAATATACTTAAAAAAATAATATTATAATTTAATATTATATTTTTTAATAATTAATTAATTATTTATCTAGAAGTGATTTTAACTAATATTATCCAAACAATATTTATATTATCAAAATCAATTTTAGTAAAAATTGTCAAACATAAATCATGTTGCACAAACTCACTTTTATCCAAAATCAATTCTATAAAATCACTTCCATTCAAACTTCAATTTAGCAGCCAACGTGAATCCAAACACACACTAAGTATCTAATCATATAATAGCAGCATAATATATGTTTTTAGCCTTTTAGGAACCAAGATTTGGATTGCCTAAATGTTTCACTATTTAAAATGCTTGTAGTTGTGACAAGTAAGCACAATTTTATTGGCTCCTAATCTTAAGAAATATTTCTCTTACTGTACAATTAGATTTTTATCTTTTTTGTTTTGTTTTGTGGTACAATTAGATTTTTATCTAATCTCCTTATTCTTCTCTATCTCATCTTATCTTATGAAAATAATCATATTTGCCTATTTTATGATAAAAATAATCATATCTTTTAACAAATGGTTGTCCTGTTTATGTGTTAAGTAAGCATTGAAAGTGATGCAAGTTGAAGACAAGTTTGATATAGTCTTTTTTCTGTCTACATATAACTTAAAAATTAAAATATACGAATTGAAGAATTATTAACTGAAAAAACTAGTGCATATTATCCTTTTTAAAGTTAAGAGCTTTCAAATTTAAAGCAATCTAAATAAAATTATTTATTCAATTTAATTTAAATAAAAAAATTAATCAAAATTAAGGTGATAAATTGATAATGATAGGGTAAGATAGAGTTTAAAGTTAAACTTTATCCTAACTTTACATCCACGTTTAAGTTTCTCAATCTGAATTCTATTCGCACTTTAAACAAATATTATTTATAACTAAAAAATATTTTTATTCAAATATAATATTTAATTCTTCTGAATTTTATAATATCAAATATTATTTATATATTATTAACAAATTTAATTAATAATTTGATAACATTAAATAATTGTGTAAAGGAAAACTTGGTTAAATTTCCATTCCACTCATTTATCAAATTATTATTTTATTCTTGAATTTAAAATTTTAGTTATAATATTTTAATTTGTTACATATTTATATTTTATTCATATATTATTATTTAGTGAATATTTATTTTACCAATTTAAAAATTATTTTTATTTTTTAATAATAACATCTTTAAAAAAAATTAAAAAAATCGAATTAGATTAAATTGAAAATAAAATAAAATTGATTCAATTAACCATTAGCCATAGCTTTCTAAGCCCTCTCTCTCCCATACAAAAAACCTAAACCTACAATTCAAGGGCGCGTTTGGCAAAGTTTCGATTTTCCAATAGCAACGACAACTATGGAGAATTGATTCAGATTACTTCTTCTTTGAATGATATTCAAGACATGCTAGAGAATGAGAGAGAGCGATTAAACCCTGAAAGAACAGCGAAGAAGAGTGAGTGAGTGAGTGACTACTGAATAGTGAATATTGGCATATACTTTAACTGTTAACTGATTCAACCACCACCTTCGATTCTTCGATTCATCAATGTTTGCTGCTAGGAATCTGCAGAAGCATTGCTTCAAGTCGCTACCCTCTCTCCTTCAACTTCATCCCAATCTCTACAAGTATGTCTTTCTTCTCTAATTCTCTGTTTTTTTGTTTTTGGATTTAAATAATGAAATTCCATCTATACCCAATTCTGTTTCAATTCAAAGTTTATAGCTTTGGCTGAAATGAGTGTGATTTCTTTGTTACTCTCTTCCAACTTTAGATGTTTAGCAACAGTAGCTTTTTCTTGCCGTAGGTTTGAATTTGATTGGGGATCCCTTTTGTTTTCAATCCCACCAGTGACCGAGGTCTGTGTGTATTGTATAGTATGAACAAGAAATTGAATTTCTTTGTTGTTAATTTAATAGTGTTTCTAGTTTTCTGTTAGCATAGAGATGCTATTTTACCATTTGTCAAGATTCCTTTGTGATTCTGATTTTTTTTTTCCTTTTCTTTTTCTGTTCAGAAATGCTGTAACTTTAGAACATGCACAGCTGCACATATCAACCAACATTATTCAAGTTCAACCACATGATGAAGTTACTTCGAAGTATTCATCTTTTAAGACATTCAATCTTTTGAATGGATCATCGCGGGCAATGTCAACGAAAGGAAGGAGTATGAGAAGCAAGGTGGAAAGGCGAATGCAGAAGGAGTCTGGTAAAACATTAAGGGAGATTCGGAGAGCTAAGAAACTGAAGAAGAAACTAATGACTGAGGAGGAGAGGCTCATTTACAATCTCAAAAGGGTAAGTTCTCGAGTCCTTCTTTTAAGCAGTTCGAAAATCGAAATAGCTGTTTGTACTTGACTATTTACTTCATGCTAAGTTCATGTAATGATGTTGTAATAGTTGGCATAAAGGATTTGCATTTGTTGGTGTGGTTGCTATCGGTAAATAGAATTTTGTTCTAATTGCTCATTAAGATTGAATGACTTTATTTGAATTGGTAAAAGGAATTGTGTTATATGTTATACCGATAATGCCTGAACTTAGATGTCTGTGGGAAAC
This sequence comes from Arachis hypogaea, assembly GCF_003086295.3. NCBI lineage: Eukaryota > Viridiplantae > Streptophyta > Magnoliopsida > Fabales > Fabaceae > Arachis > Arachis hypogaea. Next base: position 91,863,611 of record NC_092040.1, read on the forward strand.
GGGGTAAGCTCAAATGTTTCTCTAAGACAGTATGTAGCATTTAAGGTTGCTGTTGTTTCTTGATCGAAGAAAATAGAAATTGATTATTTGGTATCGGCTTTAAGTTTCATTTAAGTCATTTCTTTGATAGATTTTACGTCTACATTGTAGATTGCTCATTTGAACTAACGTTCGGTCAATATTGTTGTGTCGCTTGTTATATGTTAAATCTATATTGACTTACTTTTCAACTAGTGCAGGCCAAGAAAAAAGTGGCATTGCTACTACAAAAGCTCAAGAAATATGAACTACCGGACCTGCCTCCCCCCCGGCATGATCCAGAGCTCTTAACACCTGAACAGCTTCAGGCATTTAAAAAAATTGGATTCAAGAATAAGAATTATGTTCCAGTTGGTGTCCGTGGAGTCTTTGGAGGAGTTGTTCAAAATATGCACATGCATTGGAAGTTTCATGAGACTGTGCAAGTTTGTTGCGACAACTTTCCCAAGGAAAAAATCAAAGAGATGGCCTCAATGCTGGCAAGATTGAGTGGTGGGATTGTGATTAATGTTCACAATGTGAAAACAATCATCATGTTCCGTGGTAGAAATTATCGTCAACCTAAAAATTTAATACCTGTTAACACCCTTACAAAGAGGAAGGTGAGCTTCACATTGTTATATTCCTCGTTGTACTTTATAACATCTTTCTTGATGCCAATATTGAAAAATCCAATTTACTCCCCTGAACTTTATTCATATGCAGCTTTGGAGGGTAAATTGCGTGAGTCAAAGTTCAAGGGGATAAATATATTGCACTTTTCCCTTATCATTATTATTTATCTTCTTTTAATAAAAAATAAAAAGAAATCTTTCTTTTGCTCCCTAGTAGCTGATATAGGAAGAAATTAATGTTGGAGGAGGTAATGTAGTATTTCCTAATTCCTATTGTATGCAGGCTCTATTCAAGGCAAGATTTGAGCAAGCTCTCGAATCTCAGAAGTTAAACATAAAGAAATTAGAACAGCAGCTCCGGCGGATGGGAGTAAATCCCGAGGATCCGGCTGCCATGGCTAGCATCCAGAGAGTTGCTTCCACGTTTTTCAATGCCATTGACAAGAAAGAGGGAAGCCCTTATGTCTTCAAAGAAGGCAAGGCATCACTAATTGAGCCTCCCGAAAGTTTGGAAGAGCCGGAGCCTGCCGATGATAGTGATCAAGAAGAGTTAGATCGGTTCATTGCTGAGATAGAGGATGCAGCAGATAAAGAATACGAAGCTGAAGAAGCGAAAGAGAATGAAGAGATGGGCAGGATTAGATATTGGAACAGAGAAGAGTATAGTGGGAGATTCAGAAGATTGGATGCTTCTAGAAATGATGACTATGACAATGAGGGTAGAGGCTCAAGGGTTCGGCAGAAAACACATTCCAAGCATCGAGTCACTGATAGTGAAGATGAAGACAACACTCATTCTGATGACAACAGCGTTGATGATTGGCAATCAAGTAATATCTCTGATGCTAGTGATCTCGACGGAGATTCTGACTCTTACGGCCGGTTAGAAGCTAGGCCTAGGTTCAAGGGAAACAGGGTAGATAGAGGGAAGCAGAATAATACCGGTGCATATAGCTCCAGAACTAGAGAAAGCTCAAATAGGCAGAGTGAGGGTAAATTTAAGAGGAATATAGCCACAGAAGATTCTGAATCAGAAAGTATGTTCAGTGATGTCGAGAATGCAATGTGGGAGTCCGACGGGGAAGAAAACGACACGGCAAGACAGTTCGGGGAAGACTACAAGAGCCGCAGCAGTGACGATGAGTAATCACATCAAATCAAGAGCGACAAAAGGAATGGTAAGTAGGGTCAAGAGGGTAAGGTCAGTGATTCTTCTGGCTATCATAATGCACTAAAGAGTGCACTTGGTGACTCAGAAGATTGGATGTTGAATTCAGATGTTGAAAAAGACACAAGAGTATCTAGAGCTGATACTAATAGTGAAAAAAAAGTAATGTTGCTAAGAAAGATAACAAAATAACACCATAAAATGCAACATCATTGATCATTGATTTCATTGATAACATAAAGAATGTATTAGGCACATAAATGTCCCAGTCATTCTGGTGATTTCTTGTTAGACCCAATTTTTAGCTAGAAATATTTTGTATACTTATTTTCTCTGGTATACTTATTTTTTACTCTCCAGTATGAAACTCAGGAGTATTGTGAATCTATTATGCGGTGACATATCAAATATTTGATGATTTTGTTGAAGAAGATTTAAACCTTAGGAAATATTTCACTTAGGATTGCTAATTGTTGAGTTTATTTAATAATTTTGAAAAGAAAAATTTTAAACATTTTTTTCCATACAAAATAAATGTGTTTAGATAGATAAATTATGGGGTAATTTACCCTTTTAAATAAATTGGCCATCAATATTACCAAAAAAAGAATGTTAGGGGTCTAGCAACTTTTGTGATTTGTAGCCATTAAATAGTCATTAATGATGATCTAACGATGTGAGATTGGTGTGAGATTTCATCCAATGATTCACTTTTCTTTACTGGTTACATGCTGGCCAGAATTTAATAAAATTGTTGGCTCGTAGACTTTTCCATTACGAAAATACATATTTTGCAAAATAAATACTGAAAAACATTTTTTCATAAATTATGTAAATTGCAAACAGATGTATCACATAATCTGCAGTAGAGGGGTAGAGGTGTCGTGGTGCATAAACCGCTACAGGGGTGTCGCGGTTTATGCTTTGTCAACTTTGCCTATAAATACCAAGATAGGAAGTGGATATTAGAGGAGAATCATTTTCATTCTTGGATCTAAATACATTTCAATTGAATTAAATCATTAAATGATGCTTTTTTTGTTTTGATTTTGAATGGCACATAATGTATTAGTAAAGTGAAAAATATTGATATTATTGTTTATTTAAATTATTTTTTATTAATTTAATAACGATAATAATTAATTATAGTAGAGTATATAAAGAGTATATCATGTTAATTACAAAATATTTTTTAGTAAAAATAAAAAGCTAAAAAAATATTTTGTGGATAATTTGATGTACTTCTTATGTACTTTTATTATAATTAATTACTATCAATATTAAATAAATAAAAAAATAATATAAATAACATTATTATATTTATTATTGCTTTGGACTAATAAATAATGAATATAATAATTAGATGGCCAAAGATTATTGATGAATAATTACATGTTCATTGATGTCGAGAATGCAACGTGGGAGTCCGACGGGGAAGAAAATGACACGGAAGACAGTTCGGGAAAGACTACAAGAGCCGCAGCAGTGAACATGAGTAATCATATCGAATCAAGACCGACAAAAGAAATAGTAAGAAATGCACTTAGTGACTCAGAAAAGATTGGATGTTGAATTCAAATGCTGAAGAAGACACAAGAGTATCTAGAGCTGATACTAATAATGAAAAAAGTAATGTTGCTAAGAAAGACAACAAAATAACACCATAAAATACAACATCATTGATCATTGATTTCATTGATAACATAAGGAATGTATTAGGCACATAAATGTCCCGGTCATTCTGGTGATTTCTTGTTAGACCTAATTTTTAGCGAAAAATATTTTCTATACTTATTTTTTTAGTAATTTATTTTTGACTCTCGAATATGAAATTCAGTGTCATACCTTTAATGGTGATATTCCAATAAACTCAGGAGTACTGTGAATCAGTTATGTGGTGACATATCAAACATTTGATGATTTTGTTGAAGAAGATTTAAGCCATAGTGTTTATTTCACTTAGGATTGCTCTCTCTATTGATGTTATACTTATGCTAATTGTTAAGTTTATTCAATAATTTTGGAAAGAAAAATTAAAAAAAAAATTCATACAAAATAATTGTGTTTAGATAGATAAATTATGGGACAATTTACCTTTTTAAATAAATTGGCCATCAATATTACCAAAATACACATTTTACAAAGTAAATACTGAAATGTATTTTTTCATAAACTATGTAAATCGCGACAGGGTATTGTGGTTTACAAATGCACGTAATCTGCTGGATTATGTTGAAAAAAATCACATAATTTGCGGTAGGAGTTTTGACAACTTTGCCTATAAATACCAAACAAGATAGAAAGTGAATCATTTGGAGAAAGTCATTTTTATTTTTTGATCTGAATACATTTCAATTGAATTAAATCATTAAATGGTGTCTTTTTTGTTTTAATTTTGAATGGCACATAATGTATAAGTAAAATGAAAATATTGATATTATTGTTTATTTAAATTATTTTTTTATTAATTTAATAATAATTAATTATAGTAGAGTATATAAAGAGTATATCAAGTTAACTATAAAATATTTTTTAGTAAAAATAAAATTGATTCTTCTTATTTTTAAATTTTAAATAAATAAAAAAAACAAAAAATATTTTGTGGATAATTTGATATACTCCTTATGTATTATTATTATAATTAATTACTTTCAATATTAAATGAATAAAAAAATAATATAAATAATATTATTATATTTATTATTGTTTTGGACTAGTAAATAATAAATATAATAATTAGATGGTCGAAGATTATTGATGAATAATTACAGGAGAGGAATGATGGTGGAAAAATAGGTATTCCGGATGTCTTTGGAGGAATTGGCTAATGTTAAATTTAGAGAGGGAAAGATACTCACTAAACACTTCTTGAATGTATACAAAAGTGTCTTACCAGTTTTAGGTGTATATTATTTTTTTTCTTTAGAGTAAACGGACAAAACCATACATAAAAGAGTTTGTTGTACACAAAAATGCCTACAAAAGAATGAAAGATTGTAAATATCAAAATATATAAGAAAGATTGTTTTCAATGGACAAAAATATTATACATGCTATTAGTGAGTTTATAAGGTTTAAATTGTACTTTTGTCCATTAAAATTAATCTTTCGACTCTACTTTGATATTTATAAATTTTGATGTATATTTTTATGTATATTTTTGTCTATTTAATACAATTATCAGATTAAATTATTTATATTATATTAAATGCAATTCTTTTTAGATTTTGTTTTACTACAAAATATACTTGTGCATTAGACTACTTTTTATATATATATCCTTGAATTTAATATTATTATTATTAGATGATTTTACAATTAATATTTAAAATTATATTCAATAGTGATTACTTTTGTAGTTAATAAAGTTTTTTTAATTTATAGTGATTATCTTGTTTGGTATTTATAGGCAAATTATATTCAATAGTGATCACATTTTATAGTAATTTATACATCTTATCAGTTAAAGAATGAAAATAACTCTTCTCAAATGATCCACTCCCTAATTTATTTGGTATTTATAGGTAAAGTTGACAAAGTATAAACCGCGACATCTCTATCGCGAATTATGTAATATTTTTTTAACGTAATTTACGACACTCCTGTAACGAATTACGTGCATTTGTAAATCGCAATATTCCTATTGCGGTTTACATCATTTATAAAAGAAAATATATTTCAGTATCCACTTTACATAATATGTATTTTGGTAATATTAGAAGCCACTTTATTTATTATGATAAATTGTCCTAAACTATGAAGTACCATTTCTAACAGACAATTCATTATTTCTTTTTCTTTTATAAAACCAATAGAAGCATACTTAACATTTTCCTATTATTTGTGATTGAGTGTTAGTATTTGACAGTTAGTGTAGTAAAAAAAAAGCTTTGTTGTGTAGCGGTGTTTGATAGGGGAAATGGATTGAAGTTGAAAAATATTATAATTCTAACTTATTTTCCTAAATTTTAAATAGAAAAAAATTAATTTTTTATTTTTGACATTTTAAAAGAATATATATTTAAAATATTAATTATTTACAAATTAAGAAAATAAATTAAAACTACCAATCATTATTCATTGAATTTTTATTTATCTATTCTTATTATACAAAAGTTGATACTTAAGTTCTTTTATATTATACTTAAATCATATTTTTCTTTTTAATGCTACCATGTCAGCAATATTGTTAACTTGACAAAACTTAAAAATCAACTAATCAACTTTCAGTAAAAGATTTTTTTAAAAAAAAATTATCTATTATTATTTAATTAAAACATAAAATACTAATTAAATACAATAGATATATATTAAAAGTATCATAATAATAATAATCTTCAGTTATGAATATTGAAATTCTACAACTTATACATGTTAATATTTTTACTACTATATTATTTGTTCTACTTATACATGCTACATAAGACTTTACTACTCTTTATTTCTTAATCTCTTATATCAATTAGCAAAAATTTGTTCAAGTAAATTTAAATTTTTCACATTTTTTATTAAATATATTTAAATATATCATGATTATAAAATTAATTCATAATTTTATATTTATATTTTTAGTATTTTTTATTTTCATTCATTTTTCTAAACCCTAATAAGTGCAAATTTGGTATATGTCCTTATTAGGTATATTTAAATATATTTTGATTATAAAACTAATTTATATTTTTCACAAATTTTGCACATCTCTTTGCTAGGTGTATTCAAATATATTATAATTATAAAACTAATTTATATTTTTGATATTTTTCATTCTCATTCATTTTTAATTTTTTTAATTATTTACAATCCAAACTACACTATATAAAGATGTAGTTTTGTACAGTTCTAATATAAAAAACTTATATTTTTTTTAAATAAATAAATTTAAATTTTTAAAATAATAAACTATATTTTAATTTATATTATATTTTAGTTTAATACTTATATATAAATTATCAAATAAATATTTTATAAAATATTTTTAATATAAAACAATTCAAATTTTAACATTAGTTTATGTATTATTTAATCAATCTATAAATAATATAATACTTATTAAAATATATTATATAATATAACTAATTTACTTTTTTATGTATCACTGGGTCTCACTCTAATTAAAGTGGAGAGAATTGCAAATTCAGAGGAATTTGATTTGCAGTAGGTTAATAGTATCTCGGGTTAGTAAATTGTAACTTTAAACAAATATCATTTGCCATATTGAAGGATGGTTTAAATCTTAAATTCGTCACTTTAAATAATGATTTGAGCATATTTTCATCATTTGTTTTAAAGACAGTGTTTTTTAATAATTGGAAAATTTTTAATCAATTTTTTTATGGTATTCTTCAATCCGACAGGTTAATGACTAATCTGTTATAGTCTTAAGTTTTATTTAAGGGTTTGTCACTTACTAATAAATTATTGTATACACAAGGCAGAATTCGAACTTTCAATACTTATTTAATCGTAATTGATTTCTAATGATTCAAATAATTGGTTTAAAGTGGATTCCCACACATCTGCTGTTTACTATTTGTATAATAAGCTGCTTAGACTAATTATTTAAATTATTAGAGACTGATTAAAAATTTTTGAATAATAAAAAAATACTTTATCCTTCATACAAATAGTCAAGAAAAAGAAAGCATTTACTCTAAAGATTTACTCTCAACATAAATGATAAAAGTCATAAAGTGGATTCAAATGGAAAGAAATTGACAATTTCTTAAGTCACACACGTCAATAACAAGCTATAATACGTACTCTCACCTTTAATTTTGGGTAGGTCTCATACGCTAGAAGAAGAAAGAACAAAGAAAATAATAACACATGGAAACATTAAAACAAAATAGCATTGAATGTAATTGACGCGTCAACAAGCAATAAGTATTACGTACAACATGCATAAAAATGTAAAATTCAGTGATCATATGGTACAGATTTTATTGAGAAACTATCTAATATAAGTATAAATTTATTCTAATTTTATATCTGATCAGCTACATAGGAAGATTTCAAATTTCAGAAATTAGTTAGTAGTGGCACACAATAATGTTAACACGCTAGTGTTCATTCATGTCAACACGGTCATAATCTTCATTATTAGAAGTTTAGAACTTAGTTTTATGGTACATTCATTGATTAATTTTTATTTTAAGTATAACTGTGTCTCATTATTTCTGTGGATGCATGTTTGAAGTTAAGGTAACATTTTTCCTCAAACAAAACTTGTACCACACCAAAATGAAAAAGGTTCAGATGTTTATGATTCTTCTTTTAGTAAATTCATCTATTTATTACTAAGAATTTAGTGTCAAAATTTTTATTAATATACTAATAATGTTGTGTGGCTCAATTAAAAGCAAGCCACAGATATGTACAATTTTTTGTTTCAATCTTTAGAAGAAATTTTAAATCTTATAGTTCGGACTTTTTTTCATCCCTAATATTCAAATTAGATCATTTATTTAAGAAAAGTAAACACCTTATGTTCACTTATAAAATTTAATGTGTCAATTTTTTCTTTAGCGAAAGGTGTTTTTAATAGCCACTCATTAGTTAGAATATATAGTAAAAATGTATAAAATAATACATATAAAATATATACAAATACATGATAAAGAATTTAACGAATGATTTTTAATATGCATAAAGTATTTTTTTATTAAAAAAATGAGAAGTAAATAAATAATTTAGAAAAACATGCATGATAACTAGTTAAGACGTGTATTATAATTCCACATTACAAGTTTAAAATCTACATCAATCTTACTTTTATAAGGGTTATATTAGGTAATTAATGATTTTTTTTAATAACATAAATAATGAATTTTAAAATTAGTCTAATTTAAATAAAACACATTATATTCGAATTTATCTATCTAAATCTTAATATTAAAATAACTATCTACACACCTAATAAATTAAATATTTATTTAATATTTTTATTGTCTACCCGCACTTTTTCCTTTTATAATTATAGTTTTCTAATAAATTATGAAAGACTGGTAATACACTAATAGTAAATACTAAACAGCGATAGTTGTTCAAAATTATTAATGAGCATTGACTCACTCACTACAATGAAAAAGTATGAAAAGGGTCTCAAACCCACAAGATTAATTTGGACGGTTTAAGATACATTAAGCCAAATCCATGAATGTCTCCATTGTCTTTTTTTTTTTTTTCTGGTATTTCTCAATCCGATGAGTAAATAATTAATCTATTTATGAATATAAATTTTATTTAAGAGTTTGTTATTAATCAAATAGTTAAAATGATTACTCAATCAACTTTAATTAGTTATTTTATTTGATTAATGTGTTACAAAAGTTTTTAAATTATTTTTTTCATACTATTTATTTAGGTGCTATTAAATTGATAGAAAAAAAAATTTAATAAAAAAAGATTTTTTTTTATTTTTTATTATATTTGATAAATTTCTAGTAATAAAAATAAAAATACTAAAAGAATTAATAAAATATATTTTTTAGAAAATTATAATTTATCTTTTTTTAAAAAGATATCTTTCGCATAATAATTAGATAAAAATATTTTTATATTTTTAGATCTAAATATAATTGATAAATAAAAATATTTTTTTATAAAAAATATCAAAACATAGAACTATTTTTAATTTTTTATAAATTTAAAAAAATTAACTCAAAAAAATATTAAAAATCACCCAAATAAACTCTTAATCAATCACAATTATTTCATTGCACATAAGAGATCCACTCATTTGTCACAACAATAATAGTAATTAGTAATTAATTACTAATCAAGAAATGGGGATGAGGTATTCAACCATGAAGCATAGTTTTCTTTCATTAATAATAACTATATCAAAACAAAAGAGTAGTTTTTATCAAACATAAAGTTCATTAACTCCAACCACAAAATCACCTCTTGTATGGTGATTAAATAATAAATGGAAGTTAATACAACATATTGTCTTGAACAAAAAGTAAAATAAAAAGTAAGTATATATTTGGTGTTGAGAATAAATACTGTGTAAACATACACTTTAAATTAAAAGATAAAAATATTTTACCTTTTTGATAAAGTGCATTTGTTGAGGAGACACCTTATTATAAATAATAAAAATAATTAACTTGAATTGAAAATTTCAAACTAAGAATATTGTAGCGTGTAATTGAAGAAAAAGAACAATAAAAACTCAGTGATTAAAAGTTAAAATATTATTATTATTATTATTATATCATTACATTACTTTTATTTTAAATAAATTTATTTTTTATAATTTTACACTTTTATTTTAAATAAATAATATAATGTGATTAGAATGAAAGCGTAAAATTATAAAAAAAATTATAAGTAACGTGATTAACTAATAAAATTATGGAAGTATAAAATTTATTTATTTATAAAAAAATTACATTATTTTAAGCGTAAAATTATAAATAAATTAATTTATTTAGAATGAAAGTATAAAATTATAAAAAAAATATAAGTAATGTAATTAAATAATGAAAGTAAAATTACATTGTTTAGAGTGAAAGTTTAAAAGTTATTTATTTATAAAAAAATTATATTCCTTTAGTCGTAAAATAAAAGAAATTAATTTATTTAGAATGAAAATATAAAATTATAAAAAAATATAAGTAATGTGATTAAGTAATGAAAGTAAAATTACATTATTTAGAATGAAAATAGAAAATTTATTTATTTATAAAAAAGTTACATTACTTTAAGAGTAAAATTATAAAAAAATTAATTTATTTAGAATCAAAGTAATATGATTAACTGTAATTTATTTAAATGTGATTAAAAATAATTTAATATTATGTACAGTAAACAATTGAAATTATTAAAGGATAAAATTAAAATTTATTTATATGTATCGTTTTTGTCCCTAACGTTTTTGTCCTATTTAAGTCCCTAAATTTCAAAATCATCTCAATTTTGTCCCGCCATCAATTCTATTAACAGATCCCTAACGGCAGGACAACATTGAGTCAATTTTGAAATATTAGAGACTTAAATAGGACGATTGAAATATTAGGGACAACTTTGGGACTTACCCCAAATGTTAGAGACAAAAACGATACTTTACTATTATTATTATTATTATTATTATTATTATTATTATTATTATTATTATTAGGTAAATTATATGGTAAAGATATAAGTTTACAGATTTTTTTTATAGGATGAAAGAGAAATTGAAAAATATAAGATCTATACTTTGAATAGCAATAAAATAATAAAAAATAACTATAAAAGGAATTTATTTTCTCTTTTTATATTACTTCAATCTGTAGCCCCTTATTATTATTATTATTATTATTATTATTATTATTATTATTATTATTATTATTATTGCACATGACATTAGACATTGTGTACAACTTTTGCAAAAACAACACATATGTACAATGTTGATAGCATTTAAAACCAAACCATATCATCATAATAAGTTTAAGCGCAACAATTCCAAGGAATATTTCTTGAAGAAGGAATCATATCCAAATATTGTTCAGAGTGCTGCCAAATGTCTTCCAAACTTTTCTGTAATGTTTGGCTAAGTGCCTAATTTCTTCCACCATTTTTTGTAATGTATGGCTAAGTGTACTTTCACATGTACAGATTTATATTTTTGCAATATGTTAGGTTTCAAGATTCCCAAATGACAAATTTTGAAAGAATCATATCTCATTCCCAGTGTTCATTTCATTCCAAAGGCATAAACTTTTGTGGTTTGATAAATTCAATTGATATTGCATATCATAATAAGATAGGATTAAAAGTAAAAACCCTTTAATGTTGGTCAATGGTATTAACATCCACGTATTATTTTGTGATTAAGAATTTGTCACGAGTCTCACTAACTCGAATTTTCAATTATTTAAAATTAGTTTTTTTAATTTATAAAATTTATTATTTAATCTTACTCATTCATTTTAAAAAGATAAAAATTCACATATATGTGAAATTAATAATTAAAAATTGTTAAATGACAAATATATCAAATCATTTAATAATTTTCAAATATCAATTTCACATAAAGACTGCATTTAAAATTATTTTTTAATTTATAAAATTTATTATTTAATCTCAACCGTTGATTGTAAAAAAATATCGATACCCCTATATACAACCAAGGATACAAAAAAAATCTTCTATTAATTTTTTTTGAAAAAAAAAAGATTCTCAGATAACATATCAAACAAAAGAAGGCAATAATAAGGCCAATGGTTAAGAAAAATTCATGGCACATTTGCATGTTCCAAAAACCATTGATATGCTTATCTCTTGAAAACCTTGTTAAGGAAAATGACCGGTTAAAAAGTATAAATCTCAATAAAAACAAGATAATAATAAGAAACTACGAAAAAGGGTTGAAGGGTCAACCACACAATGGATTTGATCATTGAAGAAATGCAAAAAAGACTGAGTGGGAATCTAAAATTTGAAGTCTTTGTGTGTGGTGGGTCCTATAAACTCATTCTCAACACCAAAGAGTTGTTTCAAAGGAGAGAACTTTCCATGAAGTGTTAAGGGCCACCCTTTCAGAAGAAGAAAGAAATAAACATGTCAATTTCCATGGAAAAAAAATCCAGCTTTTGATAATTGATTGGCACAACTTGGCTAAGTCAATAGAGTCCACTATAATATTACAAGGGGCAATTTATTTGGAAAAGAATTCAAATAGAAAAAGAATACTCATTGCTTTATCCAGAAAAGATTTTCCAGAAAACTATGTTTGAGGATGGGGATAAAACCAATTTTATGTTAAATCTCTTTCTGAGTTTCATGGTGTAAGCAATCAAAAAAAGCATAATACTACTATCTTTCTGGTACTTTATCCATTGGCAAAACATGATTAGAGGGGAACAAAATAACAATATAATGGCATATTGTAGAGCATCAAATGCTAATTTAAATGAAATTCTAGATAATAAGGTGATTAGTTAGAACATAACTTAGTACAAGAAATGCAAAACACCATGACAAAAAAGGTTGGTATCCTCTTGCTATTATGTTACCAATGTCAAAAGTACAAAAGGTTTGTTAAGATATTGTAACACTATTTCCCTCAGCAACAAGCTCCTCATACCAGAATCTCATGCATCATCCATGCCAAATTTCAAATCGAGAAATACTTGCACGTTACAACACATTTTGTACATTCTCAAGGAATGTTTGGGAAATATATGTTAAATGTGTTTCACGAACATGCAAGTGTTTCTGCTCAAGAATATCCCTCTTCAAAGAATGGCCTAAATTACATTGGCTTGATTCAAAGGGTATATTTTTTTTTTCTACTTTTGAACCTTGGCCAATGGTGCTCCCTTGGTGCTGTTATACACAACAACGTCCAACCTTAATGGAATCAATGTCACAGTTTTAAAATCAGCCACCGTCTCTTTTGCAATTACCTGGCAAAAGGAACTTGTACTTTTCAGCATTGTTCAACAAATATGAAGGAAGATGTACTGCTGAATAAGAATGAGGAATAGGCCCCAACTTCCCAATAATCTCCTTAAATGTATACTCTTCGGGAATCATGTCAAATAGGTCAGATCCTTCGCATATCACATTCTGAATCCTGTTTGGGTTCAAGTAATGAGGAAACCTCACCCGATCATTATGGCTGTATGCCTTCATCTTGAATATGAATTCGCTTATGCGGCGGAAACAGAAGCTACAATGCCAGCCTGCATCTGACAACAGCACATCAGATTGCCTATAGTGGGCGTAGTGTGTCTTTCCGGACTGGTATCTATGAACTGAGGCTCTCCAACTTTTGTCATCGAGAAAGAACTCGAAGGAGTACAAGTAGTTCCTCATTTGAAGATGAAGAATCGGAGGGATGTCATCACACCACCTTAAGAGATTAATTGTGTGGGCACTTGGAATCTCGTCGACATCAGACATGATCAAGAGGTCGTCGTCTTCGATTCCTGCAATCTTCAGAAGCCGGTCCAATGCAACTCTTTGATAGGCCTCTTCAACAAAAGGATTTTCTCCCTTCTTGAACCTTCCTCCAATCTTCCCATACGTTAGTCGAGACTCGACAAACTTGAAATTGTTCCTGTTGCTTGCAAAAACCAAAGGTTTAGGCAATCCTGTGAACGTTGAGTTCGACTCGAGGATCACATAATGTGACACATATGGATACATTTCTTTCCACCGGATAGTAAGCATCTCAACTTCATTGCTAAACAAAACTGCATCGAAAACTCGCCTCGGCGATTCGCGGATCCTCCAGCCATGAAGTCTGCACAAATTCTCCATTGATACATTCTCATGATAGTAGTGAGGGATTTCATGGAAAGGCTTCGGTGGCGATTCCCAGAGTGGTCTCAGAAAATAGGATATTTTCTGGCCATGCAAATACAGAAAGAAGATACTAATTGGGACAACCACAAACAAGAACATGTAAGTCTTGAAGTCCAATCCTCTCAAAATACACCGGATTCTTGACAAGCTCAATGCTGCTCGAGTTCCCTGATTCATCGAAAACAATCCGAAAACTACATAAGCTACATTGGACAATTCAGTGACAAAAAACATCACATGCTTCACATCACAAACAGTATAAACTACTACTTCTGTTTCACAATAAGTCACTTTGAAAATTTGAGTCATGAATATAAATTATTTTCAAAGTAACAGATACTATTACTAAGCAGAAGCAAATGAGAATTATCCAAAAGCCAAGAAAACATGGATTGGAGAAATCCAGAAAACAGAACTCGACAAGGTAGACTAATGGATACAAACACAATCATAAGAAGAAAAAGTATCTCAAATTACCATAAACCCAACATGCATATAATTTCTTAATAGCAAAGACAAACCTAATGAAAGAGGCAAATATTGTGAACGAACAAAACATTCAATTATCCAAAGCTATAAAAAAAATCCATAATTCAAGACCTTATAATCACAAACCACAGAAGCTCAAAACCAGGGGAAGTGGGCAAGATGAGAAAAATCATTAACTTGTCAAATCATTGAAAACTAATCAATACAATTACCTTGGATTGAAAAGGAATAAACTTTTAACACAAGCAGAGAGTTTTAAATAGAAGAAAACCCAACACATTTCAAGTACCAATAAATTTTATCCTTTTTTTTTTTCCATTGCCAGCAGAACCAAAACCGTGCATGCCCATTAATCCAGACAAATATATAATCAAAGGAAAGAAAAAAAAAATCAAACTTTGAAGACCAGACAGAACGAGAAAACAAAAATAAAAAAAAGAAAAAACCCAATTTTTATTTTTATTTTTCAAAAATAAAAAATGAGAAAAAAAAGTACCTGGGCAGTAACATCACCGCAGAAATCATCAGTTTTCTTGGAATTGTAGTACTCCTCAGACATGGTGGCGAACAACAACAACAACAGCAATAAGAACAGGAATCGAGGAGTGTGATTCTATGAATCAGTAATCAGTAATAATCATAATAAAAGAAGATGAATCCACAGACACCCCAGAAAACCCAAAAAGCGCCAAGAACTCTTTTTTCTCTTTCTCTCTCTTGTTTCTCTCTCTAAGAGGAAGAGAGGGTGGGAGTGAAGTGGTGTGTTTCCAAGGGAGAGTGGTGTGACGTGAATTATAGCCGTTTGGGGAAGGTGTGAACTGTGAATTGTGAATTGTAAATTGTGGGTGGTTTCTTTTGTTTTTTTGGGCCTTTCACCGAATGCCTCTTCCAATCAGCTTTTAACTTCTATCATTTCATTTAATTTAGGGTTTATATTCAAATGTCTTCCAATCATAACGAGAAGAAGAAGGAGGAGAAGAAGAAGAAGAGAAAAAGCAGAGAAGAAATATAGATCGACAGAAGTTTATTGTGGATCGTTTAAACTTTAAAGAGCTATTTATAACTTAAAAATGAAGGATGTCATTATGTCAATTGAAATATCAAAATCAAATTATTCAAATTAGATTTGTGGGGATAATGTAAAGAGTTTTATTACCTCATTATTCAATTAGATTTGTGTAATTAAATAATTGTTAAAAAGAGCTTATTTTGATATATTAGGAATGTAAAATTTTAGATTGTAATATAATTACTCTTTTACTAATCATGGTCAATATAAAAAAATATTTATTTTTGCTGGTGACGTTATTTGATACACGTTTAAAATTATATTACACGTATTAAAATTAAATTCCCTTTTAAATAGTAATTTAAGAATTAGTTAATTTGTTGATATGATAATACAATTTTCTTTCGATAGTATATAAAAAATTAAATTGACCAAATAATTGAAGTTAATTTATAATTAATTTTTAAATAATATTTTTCCAACAAATCTTAGTAGAATTAGATGATTTTTAGAGCACTTTTAAAAAAAAACTTTTTTTTTCATTAGAAATAATTTTTTTCAAATAATAATAAAATTTAATTTTGATGAGTGTAAAATAATTTAATACTATCATATTAATAAAAATAATTATTTTTTATATTAAATACGTAAATAGTATTCTAAAAAAATAACGTAAAATATTTGACACAAATTAAAATTAAATTCTAATAATAAATGAACAAAATGTTAAAATTATTCCAAACACTTATAGTTTTGTTTTCTTAGCATATTTGTTAGCAAAACTATAAATTTTTCTTTTCAAAATAATGTTATTATCTTATTATATTATTTTTCTTTCAAGTTAATTTTGGTTTTGTTTTTTGGAGGTCGATATAAAAAATAGGTATTTTTGTGATTCATAATTAGATGTAGTATAAAACTGTTTTATAAGTTCATCAAAAATACATTAATCTTCTTGAATATTTTGTTTAGATTGGCGTACTACTAATTCACCATCCAATTCTTTTTCCTTTTAAAAATGTTGGTTTTCAATATTACAGCCCACGAAACACCCATGTTCAGGAAGTTGCAACAACTCGAACACTTTTTAAAACACCCAAAATTTTCTGCTATTTTTTAGTTTTAAACTCCAAATTATTTATTAAAAGTAAAATATTTATTATCTTAATTACCTTGTTATTATTATATATTATACGTATGAATTTCATAAATATAGAAAACCTGGATATAAAGCGGATGGGAACCAAAAAGAAAAATGTCAAAAAAACTTCTGTTCAAATTTTATAATATCTAGCCACTACGTGTGACAATTATACATCCCATGTACTTTATGGGTCGATCTAAACAAATATTTTTTTGTTCATAAAAGAATTTATTTTTTATGTTTTATATAAATAATTAATTATCTTATTATATTAACAAAATAATTATTTTTTAAATTTATTATTTAAAAAATCATTTGAACACAAAGCTAATTGAATGGTCATATAAAAGTTTTTATGCCCAACACACTTTATAAAATTGTACAAATAATTTTCATTTTTTAAATTAATAATTTAATTTTGATGTATTGATATTTATACCGTCTATTATGTGAAGTTAATATAAAAGACAGTTATTTTTACTATCTAATGTTATGTAATTAAATATACATATAAAATTATTTTAAATTGACTGTATATTAAAATTAAGTTTTTAAATTAATAGATTAATAAATTATATTTAATAAAGAAAAAAATGGTAATCCATGTTAAGATGATCATGTATTTAATGTCATTAAGATTTACAATTAGGTTTTTCGAATATTTTTTTTCTACTTTTGCATATCTAATAAGTAGTGTACAATTAATAATTTATGAGTGTAACAAACTTTTAGACAGATATCGAATCTTATCGTATCATATCTATAAAAGAATATGAATTAATTATTTATTGTCTTAAAATAGTTATGAAGATAAATATAAATATTTAATTAGATAACAATTTAACTACATAGTTAAGCCTATAAAGAAAATCTCATAAACCATTCCCCCCCCCCCCCCCCCAACAAAAAGATTTTGCTGTTTATATATAGGATCTAAAAGTGGAAATTTTTTAAGTTTTCTACATTTAACATCCTTAAAATCTTTAATTAGATAAACCAATATAAGCATATATATTTGAGGGACAGCGCATTTTGAAGTGGTAGAGACATTGAGTCAAGCTGTTCCATTTCTGAGAAAACTAGGTTTAAGGTTTTTGCCATTTTCGATAAAATAGCATCTTTAAATTGATACAACCAAAAAGAAAATAATAAAAAGAACAGACAATAGATTTTTGAGTGTTGACATGGGAATGACACGATTCAAACGAGGAAGAACCGTTCCTTCAACTCCTCCAAGGATTCATTAGATAATAAATATTTGAACACTTTTGCTATATATAAAACACCCCCCACATCCATATTTTGTGTTTTCAAGGATATAAATGATATATTTTATATGATATAAAAATATAAAATAAAAAATATAACTTAATGATTAAGACTTGTATATAAATAAAGTTTTAAAAGCAATATGTATACGTAATATATATGTATACATATATAGATATATAGTTAAAAAAATTAACGGGAAAATATATTTTTTGTTCATGAAGTTTGACAAAAATTTTAAAAATATAAGTTTTATTTTATTTTAATTTTATCCTAAAAATTTTCGATATGTATCAAATATATTTCTGACAGCTAATTTTTTAAAAAATTTAAGATCGATTTAACAATAATTTTATAAGAACAACTTTTTAGCACAAGTAAATCAAGCATCATTTTCATGCATTATTGTTATATTGGTCTTAAATTTTTTGAAAATTTAGTCTCTGAAGATATATTTGATACAAATAAGAAACTATTAAGATAAAATAAAAACAAAATAGAACTTAAGAGTATTTTTAAAACTTATATCAAATTTTGAAGACAAAAAATATATTTTACCCAAAAATTAATTAATATATGTGAATATTTTTTTGTTGGTCTTTACATCATATTTACTAATGTTGGAGAGATAATAATCAATAATTATCTAATTTAATTTAATATTTATAATTTTATATATGTAATATTTATAGTCACATATTTATTATTGTTTTACTTAATTTTTTGTTTTATTATTAACAATAAATAAATTAATAATTTTTTAGTTTTATTTACATCTTAATTCAAAAAGTGAAAACGATTTTTTTAGATATCTCAAAGTCTTCATTGTAATTTCAAAAGTAAAATAAAAAAAACATGTCAGAGATAAAGTAAAATACAGAAATTAAAAGAAAAACGAAAAAAAAGATGAAAAAGAACAAACAAAAAAAATTAATTAAAAATAAAAAATAGAATACAAATTTGAGTTTAGACTTCAAAAAAATTATTCAAAATTTTCAGTTTTACTCTATGTGATGACAGAAAAACCAAGAGTATTGTTAGATTTTCAAATATTTCTTCAAAAGAACCGAATTGATTAAAATATTTGTCAAAACTCTATTTATAAACTAACTTAATGTCAATTAACAGTTACTTCTATAATATTTTTGCCAATTTTCAAATTTGAATTAGTAATCGTCTCGCACTTTTTTTTTTACGCTTGCATTGCTACTTCTGTCAGTTATGTAAACCCCGGTTAAATTAGTAGATAATTAGTCAATAAATTAGTTTTTAATAAGGAGGATTAGAAATGTGAATGCTATATTAAATTAGGGTAGAGCTCATCGAAACGAGAATTTTGACACTAATTTCGAAGAAAACGGTCCAAAATTGGACCGAAAGGACCGAACCGGTTGAACCGAACCCGAACCGGCTTATCGGTCCAACCGGACCAGCCCATTAAAAAGAGCCACGGGCTCTTTTTCCCTCATTTCCTCAAGGACGCAGCTGAGCTCCAGGGAGAGGAAAGGAACGCCGAACATTTACGGCAAAGTTCCAAATCCCGTAATTCCTCCGTTCGAGCTCCAATCGTCGCACCGTTTGCGGCCACGCGTTCACCGCGTCGAGCTCTACATTTCTACCGGAACAATTTCATAGGTAACTCATTATTTTACACTCAGCCTTCATTTCCCCCAATTTTCGAATTTTAAGTGGGAATATTGAATTTCTTTGATTTCTGATGTTTTAGGATCCAATTAGCTTGAGAAAAACGTTCACTCTTGCTTATGTGAAGCTTGGGTAAGGTGAGGATACGATAATTCTATTTTATTTTCATTAAATTTGAGCTTTGAGTATTAAATTGGGTATATATGTATTATGAACGTGTATTAGGTTGAAAATAAATAATTGGAGCTTGAAATTGTGAATACTGGAACTTGGAGGAAGCGGATTAGTTGAGTTTTGAGAGGCTGTCTTGGTTTTGAATAAATAGCTTTGGTCGTTACGTGAAAATCGGCTAAGGTATGGTTTAGGTTTCTTGCATTTAATATATAATGTTCTGTGAAAACTTAGGCTAGATGACCATAGGATAAGCTGGAATGCAGGTGTATGTTTAATATTTAGTGATTTGTCGATGAATATAGTTGTTTGAAGTTTATTGGATAATTAGTTATTAATTTTGGATGGTGAATGTTGTTATGTTAATTTGGAACGAGTTATAGTTGAATGTTATTGTTGATGAACATAGTTGGTTTGGTGCTTGTTGATTAATTAATGATTCGGTGAATTATTGATTTGAGGTATTTTGTGTTAAAAGCCTAGGAATTGTGAACTATGATTCTTAGTTGAATTTTGGTTGTTGGATTTGAAGATTGTATGAGTTTAATTGTTGATCTGAAGTAGATTTTTGTGGAGATTGTTATGATAATGAGGAAGAGAATGTTGGATTGAAAAGAATGCAGGTTTGGACCCGAAAAGGGTGGCAAAGTCCGAGTTTTAGAGGAAATGCTGCCGAAATTTTATAAAAATTAGAGATTTTGTTTATATGATTATTTAAAAAGATTTAGATTTAAAGGTTATGGTTTGATTTTGAGTTATTAAGACAATGAGCATGTTTTAAGTTTGATTCATTTAGAAAAAAAATGAATTATGTTTTGGATTAGAACTATTGATAGACGGAGTGGGAGGTGTGATAATGAAGGATAAGGATTGAATATGATTGATGTATGACGATGAATGAAATGTGATTGAGAATGATGTGGATATTGATGAATTATAATTAAATTATTTAAATGGCTTATGAATTTGAATAATCTGAGATACGAGATTCCCTGGATTAAGTGCCGTGGCTTGCCACCACGTGTACCAGGTTGAAAACTCGATACTCTGTTGACCCTACGACGTAAGTGTGACCGGGCACTATATAAATTCCCGGGAATGTTACCCCCATTGAGCAATATTGATTATTTGAGAAAAATCTATGCATAGACTCTTGGGGATGCACGTCGGGGGACCGTCTAAGGACAATTCAGACTTGTCGGGTTGGCTGGATAACCGACAGATGAGCCTCATCAGCCATAGGACAGGCATGCATCATATGCATATTACTTGAATTACTTACTTGTGCTCTAATTGGGTGTGCCTATCTGTATTTGCCATGTTAAATGTATATTTGTTATCTGCAGTACTTGTAACCTTCTTGTGTTTGCCTTTGTCTGTTTAGTTGTCTGTGAAAATGCATGATGGAGTTGGAGGTATGGAGGAATGGCAGTATGGGATTTAGATTTAAGGTTAAGTTAAGTTAGGATTAAATATTTTTAGAGAACCACCTTTTATGGCTTCTGTTTAATACTTTAAGCTCTATAATCTGAGTGTCGGTGTTCTAGGATTGCCTCTGGCATTCTCAGGACCTTATATATTATGTGTGTGGCACCTTTACCATACTGAGAACCTCCGGTTCTCATTCCATACTATGTTGTTGTTTTTCAGATGCAGGTCGAGAGGCATCTCGTTAGGCATCTGGACCCTTGAAGCGGAGTGGTTACAGGGTTATTTTGTTATGCTATGATGTGTATATATATACTTGGTTTTCTCTCCGCATAACTTGTTCTTTTGATCCTCCTAGAGGTTTATGGAGAGGTAGGATTGTGTATATGTACTTTTGGGTTATGGATATGTATGTATATATATGTAAATATTCTCCGGCCAGTCTTGACTTCGCAGGCTGAGTTAGGAGCTTGTTATTTTGTATCTTTGGCACTCTATTCCTACTTCTGTTATCATATGTTTAATAGTTATGGTTTCCTTAGCACGCAGGTTAACCCGTTCCTTGAGCGTTGCGCTTTTATTTTGCGATTTTGTTTCCTCTTTTCTTCACGGCTCCTAGCATATTATAATTCTTCTGCTATTATAAATATATATTTTATTTTAGAGGTCGTAATACCACACCACCTCTGTTTTACGGCTTAAGCGTAAAGCTTAGCGTGGTAGGGTGTTACATTATGGTATCAGAGCAGTTCGTTCCTATAGAGCCTGAAAGGCGGACTGATTGTACTTCTGTGCATTCTCTGTATATGTGTTTATGTGCTATTAGGATATCTGATTGATATATATGGCATAAACGTTTGTGAGCATGCATTTGGAACTTAAACCATTAGACCTGCGATATTGAGACTGATCAACTTAATATCACTTGTTTGGTGTGTATAAGGACCAGATGTCGACTCGCAGACGCGGTCGCGGGCGAGATAGAGGTAGGATAGGCATCGTTACTCCTAGCCTAGTAGGGAATGATCCAGTAGACTTTATGGCTGCCCTAGAAAATATGGCTGCAGCTATGCAGGTGACAGCCGAGGCACTGGGTAATAAGATAAACCAGGGTAATCACGGGTACAATAATGATGAGGACGGTCCTATGACACTTGCTACATTTCTAAAAGTTCATCCTCCGACCTTCAGGAGAACCTCAATCCCACTGATGCATATAATTGGATTCAGGCTCTGGAAAGGGCGTTACAGGTACAACAGGTTCCTGAGGAGTAATGGGTTGAATTTGAAACTTATCAGTTGCAAGATGAAGTTTAGTATGGGTGACAGGGGACACGATGTATCCTGCAGGCAGGTGACACTGTGATAGTCGGGAGATTGGTTATTTAAGAACCATGTTTTGCTTGATTGCTCTGAAAAGTCAGTACAGTTTATGCCGGAAAGGTCAGAAGCACCGGTTGTGGTGAATAGTTACTATTTGAATTCTATAATAGTAAACTATTCTAGAACTGAATGTCAGGGTATTATGTTATTAACTGCGGGAGTATCAGGTGATGATAAGAGTTTAGAGCAGATTCCGGTTGTATGTGAATTTCCAGATGTGTTTCCGGATGATATTAATGAATTCCCACCTAACCGAGAGGTTGAATTTGCAATTAAGTTGGTACCTGGAGCCGGTCCGATTTCAATTACTCCTTATAGGATGTCACCTTTAGAAATGGCTGAACTGAAGGCTCAGCTGGAAGATCTGTTAGGTAAGCATTTCATCCGACCAAGTGTTTCTCCGTGGGGAGCACCAGTGTTACTAGTAAAGAAGAAGGATGTGAGTATGCGGTTGTGTGTCGACTATCGAAAGTTGAATAAAATCACTGTGAAGAATAAATATCCGTTGCCTAGAATCGATGATCTAATGGATCAGTTACAGGGTGCCGGTGTGTTTTCTAAGATTGACCTGCGATCCGGTTATCATCAGATATGAGTTAGAGACGAGGATATTCCAAAAACTACTTTCAGGACGCGTTATGGTCATTATGAATATACAGTAATGTCTTTTGGGTTAACTAATGCCCCGGCAGTATTTATGGATTATATGAACAGGATTTTCCGACCGTATCTGGATAAGTTTGTTATTGTCTTCATTGATGACATTCTTGTTTATTCTAAGACTGAAGAGGAACATGTTGAACACTTGCGAACTGTGCTGCAAATTTTGAGAGACGGAAAGTTATATGCTAAGTTATCTAAATGTGAGTTCTGGAAGAGTGAAGTGAAGTTTCTCGGCCACGTGGTGAGTAAGCAAGGAATAGCTGTGGATCCTGCTAAGGTGGAGGCAGTGATGAATTGGGAGCGACCAACTTCAGTGACAGAGATTAGGAGTTTCTTAGGTTTGGCGGGGTATTATCGCAGATTCATTAAGGGATTTTCACAGCTCGCCTTACCTTTAACTAAGTTGACTAGGAAAGATACGCCTTTTTATCTGGACACCAGAGTGTGAGGAGAGTTTTCAAGAATTGAAGCACAGGTTGACTACTGCACCTGTATTGGTATTACCTGAACCAAGTGAACCGTTTGAAGTGTATTGTGATGCATCTCTGAAAGGTTTAGGGTGCGTTCTGATGCAGCACCAGAATGTTGTGGCATACGCCTCACGGCAGTTAAGGCCGCATGAAGTGAACTATCCGACACACGATTTGGAACTTGCTGCTGTTGTATTTGCTTTAAAGATTTGGAGGCATTATCTCTATGGTGTTAAGTTTCATGTTTTCTCAGACCATAAGAGTTTGAAGTATCTTTTTGAGCAGAAAGAGTTGAATATGCGTCAGAGGAGATGGATGGAGCTTCTAAAAGATTATGATTTTGAATTGAATTATCATCCAGGAAAAGCGAACGTTGTGGCGGACGCTTTGAGTCGGAAGTCTTTATATGCAGCTTGGATGATGCTACGGGAGGAAGAATTACTAAGGGCATTTCAAGGTTTGAATTTGGGAATTAGAGAAGAATATGGAATCCTGTGTTTGAGTCAGTTGCAGATTTCAAGTGATTTTAAATTAGAACTTCTGAAGGCCCATCGAGATAGTGAAGCGTTACGTAAGGTATTACCAGCAGTTGAACAGGGAAAACAGTGGAGAGTGTCAGAAGGTCAGGATGGTTTATGGAGGTTCAAGAACCGAATTATTGTGCCTAATGTTGGAGACCTGCGACAAAGTATCTTGAAGGAAGCTCATAAGAGTGGGTTCTCAATTCATCCAGGGAGTACTAAAATGTATCAGGATCTGAAAGCGATGTTCTGGTGGCCAGGGATGAAGAATGATGTGGCATTGCATGTATCTAAATGTTTAACGTGTCAGAAGGTTAAGATTGAGCATCAGAGACTATCAGGAACCCTTCAGCCTTTGGAGATTCCACAGTGGAAATGGGAGAGTATCGCAATGGATTTTGTGATAGGTTTGCCTAAAACCCGATCTGGTTGTGACGCTATTTGGGTGGTTGTGGATCGACTAACAAAATCAGCTCACTTTCTTCCTATCCGAATAAGTTGCACAATGGAGGAATTGGCTCGAATGTATATTAAAGAGATTGTCAGGTTGCATGGCGTGCCTTCTACTATCATATCTGATAGAGATCCTCGTTTCACATCAAGGTTCTGGGAAGCTTTTCAGCGTGCATTTGGGACTCAGTTAAGCTTGAGTACTGCGTATCACCCTCAGACAGATGGTCAGTCAGAAAGAACTATTCAGACCTTGGAGGATATGTTAAGGGCTTGTGTTTTAGACCAGCCGACGAGCTGGGATCGGTATATGCCAATAATAGAATTTGCTTATAATAATAGCTATCATGCGAGCATCGGAATGGCTCCATATGAGGCTCTGTATGGCAGAAAATGTCAGTCTCCACTATGTTGGTATGAAACTGGAGAAAGAAGTTTATTAGGACCTGAAATGATAGCTGAAACAACTGAACTGATAAAGAAGATTCGTAGTCGAATGCTTATAGCCCAAAGCCGC
This sequence comes from Arachis hypogaea, assembly GCF_003086295.3. Lineage (NCBI taxonomy): Eukaryota > Viridiplantae > Streptophyta > Magnoliopsida > Fabales > Fabaceae > Arachis > Arachis hypogaea. The sequence goes on from NC_092040.1 coordinate 91,888,893, forward strand.
CAGAAGAGCTATGCTGATTAGAGGCGAAAGCCTTTGGAATTCGAAGAAGGAGAACATGTCTTTCTGAAAGTTACACCAACCACTGGCGTGGGAAGAGCTATTAAGACTAAGAAACTAAATCCCCGTTATATTGGACCGTTTGAGATTCTGAAGAGGATTGGGCCAGTGGCTTATAGAATTGCCTTACCGCCATATCTTTCGAATTTGCACGATGTGTTTCATGTGTCTCAGCTTAGGAAGTACACTCCTGACGCAAGTCATATTCTAGAACCAGAACCAATCCAAGTGAGAGAAGATCTAACACTCCCAGTAATTCCGGTGAGGATTGATGACACCAGTGTTAAACGATTACGAGGAAGGGAAGTATCATTGGTAAAAGTAGCTTGGAGTCGAGCTGGTATCGAGGAACATACCTGGGAACTCGAATCAGATATGCGAAAGGACTATCCAAATATCTTTTCAGGTAACTAGATTTGAATTTTGAGGACAAAATTCTTTATTAGGTGGGTAGGATGTAAACCCCGGTTAAATTAGTAGATAATTAGTCAATAAATTAGTTTTTAATAAGGAGGATTAGAAATGTGAATGCTATATTAAATTAGGGTAGAGCTCATCGAAACGAGAATTTTGACACTAATTTCGAAGAAAACGGTCCAAAATTGGACCGAAAGGACCGAACCGGTTGAACCGAACCCGAACCGGCTTATCGGTCCAACCGGACCAGCCCATTAAAAAGAGCCACGGGCTCTTTTTCCCTCATTTCCTCAAGGACGCAGCTGAGCTCCAGGGAGAGGAAAGGAACGCCGAACATTTACGGCAAAGTTCCAAATCCCGTAATTCCTCCGTTCGAGCTCCAATCGTCGCACCGTTTGCGGCCACGCGTTCACCGCGTCGAGCTCTACATTTCTACCGGAACAATTTCATAGGTAACTCATTATTTTACACTCAGCCTTCATTTCCCCCAATTTTCGAATTTTAAGTGGGAATATTGAATTTCTTTGATTTCTGATGTTTTAGGATCCAATTAGCTTGAGAAAAACGTTCACTCTTGCTTATGTGAAGCTTGGGTAAGGTGAGGATACGATAATTCTATTTTATTTTCATTAAATTTGAGCTTTGAGTATTAAATTGGGTATATATGTATTATGAACGTGTATTAGGTTGAAAATAAATAATTGGAGCTTGAAATTGTGAATACTGGAACTTGGAGGAAGCGGATTAGTTGAGTTTTGAGAGGCTGTCTTGGTTTTGAATAAATAGCTTTGGTCGTTACGTGAAAATCGGCTAAGGTATGGTTTAGGTTTCTTGCATTTAATATATAATGTTCTGTGAAAACTTAGGCTAGATGACCATAGGATAAGCTGGAATGCAGGTGTATGTTTAATATTTAGTGATTTGTCGATGAATATAGTTGTTTGAAGTTTATTGGATAATTAGTTATTAATTTTGGATGGTGAATGTTGTTATGTTAATTTGGAACGAGTTATAGTTGAATGTTATTGTTGATGAACATAGTTGGTTTGGTGCTTGTTGATTAATTAATGATTCGGTGAATTATTGATTTGAGGTATTTTGTGTTAAAAGCCTAGGAATTGTGAACTATGATTCTTAGTTGAATTTTGGTTGTTGGATTTGAAGATTGTATGAGTTTAATTGTTGATCTGAAGTAGATTTTTGTGGAGATTGTTATGATAATGAGGAAGAGAATGTTGGATTGAAAAGAATGCAGGTTTGGACCCGAAAAGGGTGGCAAAGTCCGAGTTTTAGAGGAAATGCTGCCGAAATTTTATAAAAATTAGAGATTTTGTTTATATGATTATTTAAAAAGATTTAGATTTAAAGGTTATGGTTTGATTTTGAGTTATTAAGACAATGAGCATGTTTTAAGTTTGATTCATTTAGAAAAAAAATGAATTATGTTTTGGATTAGAACTATTGATAGACGGAGTGGGAGGTGTGATAATGAAGGATAAGGATTGAATATGATTGATGTATGACGATGAATGAAATGTGATTGAGAATGATGTGGATATTGATGAATTATAATTAAATTATTTAAATGGCTTATGAATTTGAATAATCTGAGATACGAGATTCCCTGGATTAAGTGCCGTGGCTTGCCACCACGTGTACCAGGTTGAAAACTCGATACTCTGTTGACCCTACGACGTAAGTGTGACCGGGCACTATATAAATTCCCGGGAATGTTACCCCCATTGAGCAATATTGATTATTTGAGAAAAATCTATGCATAGACTCTTGGGGATGCACGTCGGGGGACCGTCTAAGGACAATTCAGACTTGTCGGGTTGGCTGGATAACCGACAGATGAGCCTCATCAGCCATAGGACAGGCATGCATCATATGCATATTACTTGAATTACTTACTTGTGCTCTAATTGGGTGTGCCTATCTGTATTTGCCATGTTAAATGTATATTTGTTATCTGCAGTACTTGTAACCTTCTTGTGTTTGCCTTTGTCTGTTTAGTTGTCTGTGAAAATGCATGATGGAGTTGGAGGTATGGAGGAATGGCAGTATGGGATTTAGATTTAAGGTTAAGTTAAGTTAGGATTAAATATTTTTAGAGAACCACCTTTTATGGCTTCTGTTTAATACTTTAAGCTCTATAATCTGAGTGTCGGTGTTCTAGGATTGCCTCTGGCATTCCCAGGACCTTATATATTATGTGTGTGGCACCTTTACCATACTGAGAACCTCCGGTTCTCATTCCATACTATGTTGTTGTTTTTCAGATGCAGGTCGAGAGGCATCTCGTTAGGCATCTGGACCCTTGAAGCGGAGTGGTTACAGGGTTATTTTGTTATGCTATGATGTGTATATATATACTTGGTTTTCTCTCCGCATAACTTGTTCTTTTGATCCTCCTAGAGGTTTATGGAGAGGTAGGATTGTGTATATGTACTTTTGGGTTATGGATATGTATGTATATATATGTAAATATTCTCCGGCCAGTCTTGACTTCGCAGGCTGAGTTAGGAGCTTGTTATTTTGTATCTTTGGCACTCTATTCCTACTTCTGTTATCATATGTTTAATAGTTATGGTTTCCTTAGCACGCAGGTTAACCCGTTCCTTGAGCGTTGCGCTTTTATTTTGCGATTTTGTTTCCTCTTTTCTTCACGGCTCCTAACATATTATAATTCTTCTGCTATTATAAATATATATTTTATTTTAGAGGTCGTAATACCACACCACCTCTGTTTTACGGCTTAAGCGTAAAGCTTAGCGTGGTAGGGTGTTACAAGTTACATCTTTGACCAAGTATATCCAATGATATCGTATCAGTTACAATTTTTTTTGCATCATTCAAATTTTTTTTGGAGATAATATTTTCTTTTGCCTAACATAATACTCTCAAAATTTGTCACTTAAAGACATGCAATGATTGAAAGTGTGAAAACTTAGTTGTTTATTGACCGCTCTTATTAACATTATCTTACTTTTGACAAGTTAAAAATATTAATTAATATTTATCTTATTTTTCGACCAATTGATATTGGGAGTGTCAAGTGCCTTTAAGTTAATACTTTAAGCATGTATTTGCTTGAAAAATTAAATGCTAATCATTAATAGACTTAACAGAATTTTTAAGTCTATAAAAATTTTTACATTGATAGTTAAAAATTTGTCTATTAATGAAATTTATTTTTCTGTATGAAATTTGTAAACATGTCAAATGATATCTGTTATAATTTTTGGCATATTAACCGTGTTAATTGATCTTTATCTTAATTTTTTGATACATACCCCTTTATTATTCTAATTGACATTGTTAATTGACCCAATTTTTTAACTTTATAAGTTACAGAATCTTAACTTCATGAAATCTTTTTTTTCATATATTAAGTTCTAACTGTTAATTAGATTTGATAAAGTTTTAATCCTATAAAATTTTTATACTGATATTTTAATACTTTTGATTTTAAATGTCAATAGACTCAATAGAATTTTAAGTCAATTAGACTTTTGTATTTATGAATTACATACCCAAATGTTAATGAGAGATTTTTTTCATAATTTTAAACTTGATGTATATTATTTTATTTTATTTTTTTAAAAATAAAATAATAACAATGTAAATAAAATAGTTAAAACTAAAATATAAGAAAAAATAAGAATTTAAAAGATAAGAAAAATGAGAAAGAAAAAGCAAAAAAGATTAGATGAATAAGAAAGAGAAACAAAATAGAGAAACAGAAAAAGATAAGAAAAAATTCGAAGAAAGAAGATCATGATAAATAAGAAAGAGATAGAAAACTAGAAAAAGAAGAGAGAAAAAAAATAAAAATAAGAATGGAGAAAAGATAAAAGACTATAGAAAAACAAAGAAGATGAAATTATTTTTTGTCATATTTTTTACTATTATCAAAATTATCCCTTATTTACAGTAAATTAAAGTTATTTATCTTATACTTCAGAAATTTCTTTCCAATCATTCTCTACATAGCTTATTCAATGAGATGTAGACATTTGATAATTATTTATTTTTTTTTTATCACTTCTTTATATTTTGTTTCTTTTTCAACTTTTAACTGTTTAATTTGTCTAATATTTTCAACAAGTTGAGTCATATCATGATATTGTTGATCTTCAAGCTTTTTCTTAACTCCAAATTCTAATCCATTTACAACCATTTTTACAACTTCAGATTCTGAAACTGAAGTAAAGCATCTATTTTTCATATTTTTGAATCTAGCCAAATATTTATCAATTGATTCTCCTACATTGCATTTGATAGAGAACAAAACACTTAAATTGATTCTTAATTCACTACGAAAAAATTATTTATGAAAATCTCTTTTTAATTGTATCCAAGAGTGAATTAAATTTGGCTTTAGGTTAAAAACCATGAAAAGACATTTCTTGTCAATGAAAAGGAAAATCATTTCATCTTTAAATATTCATTTGACGCTATCTCATTGATTTTGATAGTATAATGAGCAATGTGTTCTACTAACAATTCTTCATTTTTTTCAGAAAATATAGTTAATGACTTAAAAAATTTCTATCTCTTAGACAATTTAATTTGTTTGATAAATTCAGAAAAAGAAGACATAAACCAAAGTTTATTTGCAAATCTAACATTAAATCCCAATCTTTTTAGAATCTGTTCGACCATTTGATTGACCTCTTGTCCCACAACGTTATTTTATTTAACAACTTGATTAATATTTTGTTGTAGTTCAATATCATCTTTTATTATATTACCATCATTTTGATTTTTTTACCCAAATACAAATTATGTTCAAGAGAATTTTGTTCCGCATTTTTTTTTATTATACTTCAATGAAATTATTTTAATTTTTCTTTATACTAATTATTTTAGCAATTTAATTTACTTTATAGATTAATTGCTCATATTTAATATTTGTCGACTCAATAAAAAATTAAATATTTTTGTCATATGATGAATCAATATATTAGCCAAATTATTATTATTTTTATTTATCTGTTGATGACACTCTACCAATATATCAATAATAATCATAAGATTTTTGTACGGTAATATATTTGACATATTAAAAAAAAATTAGACTTATATTTTGTATAATATAAGAATAATTATCCTTTATTGTGTTCACATTTGAAAAAGTAAGCAAAATACTAAATAAAGTCTGTGGTACAAAAGTTAAAATTTTTTCTATAGTAACATTAACACATGGGCTATGGCAAACATAATTTTGAATTGGTGAGTAAATAGATTAACCAAATTTTGTGACGCTATAGAAGGGACAAACTCCGGTGACAAGTTATTAAGCGGCTATCTCATAATGTTTGTATGAGATGCACTTAATTTATGATGGACATGATCAACACCATTATGTCTCATCGATAATAAGATAGTCTCTCTGGTTTGAGATATGAAAATATTTTCAATTTTCTTTTCTCTTTCATTATTAGAAATAGAACATGTTGTGAATGAATTTGACTTGTCCATTGATGCTAATTTTTTAATATCTAAAAATAAATTTTTATTATGTAATTTCCTATAAATTTGCAATTTGTTTTTGACAAAATTACAATCTATTGACGAGATCCCATTGGGCATGTCAATTTGTTTTACTCGAATTTTCGTTCCATTATTAATAATAAATAATTAAATTAACAATTTTCAAGTTTTGTTTCACAATTTTAATTCAAAGAGTGAAAACGACTCCTTTTATGAGTATCTCAAAGTCTCAATCGTAGTTTTGAAAGTAACATTAAAAATAAAAAGAGAAAACGCAAAGTGTAACACCCTAATATACGGATCCTTATGCTCGAATCATAAGTCAATGATATTAGAGTAGTACGACTCTCAAGTTGGATTACAATACGTAATTATATATATGTTGAAAGAAAATATTAAACGAGAAGCATGAAAAAGGAGTAAAATAAAATTGCGAAATCGTAACATTCACGTATCGAAGCATAAGAAAATTTAACGTGTTCGGCTAACGGATGAAATAACTAAAGCTTAAGAGGAAGAAATAGAATAGACATAAATATAATAAGTATACTAGCCACTAATCGCAGCCCGCGAAGTTTAGGTTGACTAGGGTTACAGAGTTAAAACGGTTGACAATAGAAATCCTTATCTCTCCCAAAATACATCACAGTCTCTATAGGCAAGTTTCAAAGTAAAATAATATATATACACCAATAAAGGTTTGTTCAAAATAAAAGGAGAGATACTAAAACAAAAGTAAATCAGGTATCCAGTAAACTTCGCTGCTTCTCAGATGGACCACTACTCACTGCTGAGCACCAAGATCTGCATCTGAAAAACAGAATATATGCACGGAATGAAAACTCTCGACCCATGGGTTCCCAATATGGTAAAAGTTCCAAATAAATACAATGCACTATAATATAAATTCACTAGGCATCTTAAACTTCTTATCTCGTCGTATCCAACCTAGATTTTCATTAAACCATAACTTGCCAACTGTTATAGGGGATTCTATTTCTAATCCAAAACCTCTATACTTCACCACCTCCCAGACGACTAATCCAAGAACTGAATCAAACACAAATAATACAGACAAGTAATACACAACTAATGCAAGTAAGTCATTTAGCAAATAATCATGAAACATGTACAATTAGGCAAACCAAAATAATTAAACAAGACCAAACAATTCAAGCACATGCATAAGATGTATGTCTATCCTACTGGCCTTGAACTCACGTGTCAGTTACATCGTAAGAACCCGACACATCTGGTAGCTAACCCAGACATTTGTCTCTAGGTTGCGCATCTCAAGGAGGATCATAAACGAAGGAGAGTTTCTTTTCACCTTCTCTTAGGGGTTTCACGAAGGAGAGTGTCTTTCCACATCGAAGGAGTGTGCCTTTTCACCTTACAACCAAAGAAGAATGTGAGGGAAACAATACGAAAGAGAGTGTCTTTCCACCTTCCCCACATCCACATCATGACAAGAGAGGAAATCCTCCATCCCCAACCTTGCCATTTGAACTCATTTTCAAGTTATCACGCAAGCAGGATCACACCCAGACCTTGTCATCTCGACCATTCTGGCCACACACACATCTCGAGCATTTCGGCCACACACAATCATCCCCAATCTCATCATTAACATCTCAATTTAGTTACTCTAGACCTTCCTTCACTCCCAAGTAACCTTCCTGTTCATAGCTTAATCTCATCACTACGCTTAAAACTAATCTTTAGGGTCTAAGGAAAAAAATAGAGGTTTAGAGAGTTAAATCATGTTTAAAACACAAAAATCACTTTTGCTGAAAAACAGGGATATACGTACACATTGCCATGGTATGCATAGCCATTTTTTGGGTACTATGCGTACGCATGCACATGTATGCGTACGCAAAGGTACCAAACAGAATCTGCCCAATGCGTATGAGAGGGTATGCGTATGCATGTAAGGGTATTTTGCCAAAAATTTGGCTAGGTCTGAAATCTGCAGAATTTGCATTTTAAACCCCGAAATTTCGTCGCGCATAACTTTTTCGTTTTAAATTATTTTTCATCCGTTCTTCGAACGGCATAAACTTCACGGATCCAATTTTTATATAAAATAAGTTTGAAATCATTCGGGAGTCCGGAAGCCAAGTTATGACTCACCGAAATTCGGCTAAAAACTAATTTTACACAAAAAAACTCATAAACCTCTATGTTCACCAACTCACCATTCAATATCAACTTCCTATACTCAAGCCAAAACTCCAAGTTTCCAACCTAACCCCAAACAAACCAAACTCAATCTTAACCCTTCCTTTTTACTCTATTATCATGTGCATTCACATCTATCAATCCCAACCTTAAGAACTTGCAATCAACATAAATTTTATACTTGTTCATTAAATAATATCATTATTCATAACCACCCAAAATCAATCATCACACATTTCATTTAATTCCATTCCATATCATACATCATCACACAATACTAGCATCACTCACCTTTCTCACCTCTTTCCGGCCTCCGACCCGAATTCACGGCCTCCGACCCAATACTTCTCATTTCAATGTACATACGTGTATAACTCATAAAGGCACAAACATTATCCAATCTCATCCATACATTTACTACACATATCACCACATTCAAATATACTATTCAAACTTATTCCTAGGAACATCACACGGTACTTAAATGAAACTTAAAACGTACCTTAGCCGATTTCTCGTAAAACCCGAAGACACCTCAAGGTCAACGTTCCTCAAGAGTCCACAGTCCCAAAGCCTCATTGAACTGAATTCCAGCCACCAATGTCCAACCATTAAGCTCCCAACATCATCATTGTTCTCCAAATCAATAATATTCAATCTAATCCCACAACATATCACTATAATCAATATTCAAGCTTACTAACCCACAAATCAACAAGGGCTTGAGATTCTTACCTTCACCCATAAATTCTTGAGCAATACCCACAAGAAATCAAGGCTAGTAAAATCCTAAAATATGAAAATCATTAAGGAATTGAGTTCCTCAAACCCTAAATCCGAATTTATCATACTAGCAAAAATGGAGTTAGGCAAATGGGGGTTACTTACATTTTTATTTTTAATAAATTCTGCACAATTTAAAACCTCTTCCTCCTCCTTCTCTTCATCGTCATCATCATCATCTTATTTTACATTCTCATAATTTTTCTTATTTCACCCTCTTAACAAAAAATGTGTCATGGGTTAAGAAATTTCATGTCAAAATTAAAAAAAATTTTATATTATGATTAAAATATTTTCGTGCTATTTTTCTGGATAAATTCTACATAATTTATCAAAACTCTCTATTATTGTCTTCTTTTTAGTCATCATCTCTTTTTTTCCTTTCTCTTCTCTTTCTTGTTTCACTTACTCATTATTCTTTTTGTTTTACCTTCTTAACAAGCATAAAAACTTAAAAAAAAAAAGAAAAATCAACTAAAAAATAAGAAAAATAAAAAATACTGCAACAACCAAAAAGAGGAGAAAGAAGAGGAAAAAAATACAACAATAACAACAATAATAAAAGAATGACGATAAAAAAATATACAAAAAAAACACAAAAAAATAAATATAATTCACAAGCACGTTATATGAATATTTTTTTTGAATTTATGTTAATTTAATTAGACTCAATTAATAAAAATACTTAAATAATACTTTAATGTATAATGAAATTGTAAAATATTTTACGTTATAAATTTATTAAAATTAAACTCATTTACTTTTTTTTTTTCTCCATGATAACTATGTGTAAATTTTTACATTTTGACAAAGGGATGATTTATTCGTCTATTTACTGCGGTATTGAGGTGAGAGCCTGAGAGGTGTATTACAAAATTGTAAAATATAGTTAAAAAAATTTTGAAGATTAAATGTGAGTATCAAAATCTAAGAGTTGAATTTGGTTACCGATTAAAAAAAATATATATTACCAAACAAAACGAACCCTTCAAATTATGCCTTTCACAATTATTTATGAAATCGAACTGTCTAATTTTTTATTTTTGGATAACAATTATGAAATCTGACCTTCCGACTTATCTAATTACCATTTCAAAAAAAATATATATTAAAAAAACAGAAAAGCTTATAATAATAAGAGATAACAAACAAATTAATTCAATTAAAAAAAAGCCTATATATAGTTATATACACATGTTAGAGTAGGAGCATATAAACAACATAATTGAGTGACAAATTAAAAACCAAAACCCCTTGCTTCTTTATCATAATGGTATAGTTAAAAAGTTTAATTATTTTATCGATTCTTATAGTTTTATTAAATTTTTAATTAGAATTTTATATTTTTTTAATTAAGTTTTTATACCATATTAAATTTTATAATTAAATTTCTATCATAATAAAATTATTGGAATTAATAAAATATTTTTTTAAACAAACTGAATATGCCTAACACTTTACTAAATATTCTGTATAGTTTAATAGAATATTCTGTTAATTTTAATATTTTTGTCAGAGTAAAAAATTATTTACAAAATCTGATATAGTAAAAGAATCTAACTGAAAAAAAAATAAGAACCTAATTAAAAATTTAATAAAATTATAGAGACCAACAAAATAATTAAACCTAGTTAAAAAAAAGAAAATGTAACTAAATGGAAGTTATTTGACCTCAACCCTTTATTAATATATAATGGTAAGGAACTAAGGATAAAGCTAATAATAATCATTTCTAGTAAATAATTTGTTTTTTATAAATAATAAATAGAATGGTAATTTTTAAACAAAAGATTATAAATTTGACTTTATTACCATCTTTTTTAATTTTGTTATTAGAATAAACAAAAATGAATCTAAATAACATATTGATGAGCCATAAGTCATATATATACACGAAAAGCTTATCCTTTGTTTCCGGAACTCGCAAAGCATATTCTCTGAATAAATATCAATGCTCCTAAAATTATACTTAATTGGCTATCTTTTTCTCAGATTGGGATATCAGATGTGATTTTATATTTTTGTGTCTCTTTGAAAAGGTTAAGAAAAAAACATTGAGCTTTACATGCATGTGTGAGCCATATATTATATATCATCTTTCCTTTTGTTAATTAGTGGCTCTTATTTATTGGATGATTTTATTCTATACCTTTTTTTTATGTGGCCATTTTAATATGAGAAAATGGTCAATATTAGGTCCTTAAATTTCACATATGTGAGAATAATTGGTTTCTCAAATAAAAAGAATAATAAAGTGAAATAATTCGTAATTTAAAAATATTATGTGTATATTAAGAATTAGTCATTATATATTTTAATAATATATATTATTTTTATATTTTAATATATATATTATACGAATAACTGATTTATTAATAATTGATTTCTAACATACATATATAACATGATTATTCTCAATTAATTAGTTTATCAAGTTAACATTATTTTCATATTCAGTTTTTTTCTCACATTCTTAATAATTGGAAGACTTGTTATTGTTGAAATAGTATTTCACATATATAAAAGAATTTTGTAAAAATATATTTTAAAATAATAAAAATACCAAGAGAATTAATTAGGTAATTAGATATGTGTCTAGTTTGCTGTTAACTTTAATTTTCTATGATTAAGGAAAAGACTTGTTATTGCAATAAAGGGCGCATGCAGCAGCAGCTATATACATTTGTGACATTCGAAAAGACACTTTTCGAAACCATGTCTCCCATTGTGAGCTTTCTTGGTCCTACATGCACAACAAAGATCAATAATAATAAGACTAAGAATATTATTGGAGATAAAACATTAAAATCAAATTAGTTTAAACACCAAGGTCTCAAGGTGACGGGTAAATCAAAGTTGATATAATAATTCTCACAACTTTCATTGTGTGCGTTAATTTTTAAGTTTTTATCTTCAATGAATGACGACAACCACAAAACATTCATAAATAAGTTAAAAATATAAACTCTTTGAAAGGATTCTGATATGAATAATGCTATGAGCACTGAAGAATAGAGTCAAAGAACAAGAAAGAATAATGGATGTTGAACACAGAAAGCTAGTGCTAGTACTTTCAATAACTTGGCGTGGAAGAAATCTGTTTCGGAATACATGAATACAAGAGTGACTCTATACAAGGCTCAGCACTCACTCAAAAGATCAAAGCCTAATAGATTTGTAGCTAACTAAACTAACTCTAACTAATCAATCTTGATTTTCTTGTTCTGTTGTAAGATGTTTAGTTAGTAAATCTGCAACCTGATCAGTTTCTGGCACATGGACAACTTGTAACTTTTTTTGAATCTTGTTTCGAATCAATTGGATTTAAAGTTTGATGAGTTTGGAAAACTCTAATTTAATTTTGACGATGAACAAACATTATTAAAATAATTAATTACAAAATTATTAATTTGATGTTAAATTAATTAATAATTTTGTTTTGCAGAATTTTTAATGTGGGCTGAAAATAAAAGAAAAATTGTAAGCCAAGTACATTCAGCATTAATACAAAAATATTCAATGATGTATGGCTGAATTGATCATAATAATGTTGGGCCAAATTTAAATGTGCAAGCCCAAATTTATTGTTGGTAAATGACCAATTTGCTTGGACCGAAATCAAAAGGAGATGGGGCACACAATATTGCTTTATCCTTTTAACAAATAAAACTCATTTCTTTAATTATGCTGCACACTCCCAACGGACTCCACTCATACCATGTGATGGAATTCAAATCTCTTTGAAGTGGAGTTAATAAATGCATGAAAACTATGAGAGAGAAAGTGTGATTGACATGAGAGTGATCATCAATGCTACACACTACTCAATCAAAGGAAGTAAAAGCAACCCATTTTAATTAATTTATTCAAACACACTTTATTGCTTTTCTTCATCCTCTCTCATTCTCTCTCATCTCTTTCTTCTTCTTTCTTCGGTCATTAACCAGGAAGCCATGGAAGCTACTTGGAGCTACCGAAAGGAAGGGAAAGCAAGCCTAAAGACCATCGAGTTGATGGCACGAAAAAGAAAAAGAAAAGTATGCTGTGGCTGAGATTATCACCAAATATGGTAAGATTTGGTGAGGTAATCTCGGATCCTTCATACTCAAAAAGAAGGAAGAAGATTCAGCCAGCAAGGAAGATCTTTGGAGGCATGGCTTGTCTCTGATTCTACTCAACCACCACAGGAAGTAGCTAGAGTGGCGAAGTGAATGAAGAGGCATAGATTGGAGCAGATGAAGCCATCATCATCATGAAACATCAAGGGCCAGAAATCCATCTTGGAGAGGAAGCCAAGGATGGAGTGCTCGGATTGATGAAGAGTGATGACCAAGGAAGGACTAGAGGTATTTGCATGTTGGTTTTTGCATGAGTTACCTCTTCTCTTTTTGTGGCCGAACCGGTTTTGTGGTGAAGGAAAAGAAGCTGAGCTCGGGTTTGTGTTTCAACTGTGAAGGCTTCACTTCTCTATAAAAGGGGTGAACAGTCATGGTTTGATGCAAAGAGTAAGGTTTGAGAGTGCAAGGTACAGAGTTCTCATAGCTACCTAAGCTAGCAGTTCTTCTTCTCCTTCAACGTTTTCTGTTTAATATTTTTCTGTTTAATTTTGTCATGTCTTGAGTCTCATGGAAAAAGGCAAACAGTGAGGTTTGTAAGAAAAAGTCATAGAGTAGAAAAAGGCAGAGAGTGCAAAATTAAAAGAAAAAGCCATAGATGTCTTAGAGTTCCTTTGTACATATGTGTTGTGTTTCATGATTCTGTGGGAATCCCCTTGTAAGTTGGGTTAGCACTTTACAATTTGTAATCTGGATGATTATAGTGAAATTCCATCATTGTTGTGATGGAGACTGGATGTAGGCTGCACTGCACTTAGCAGCTGAACCAGGATATATCTGGGTGTAATCTTCTACCTCTCTTCCTACTTCAATTCTGTTTTTACTGTTCAGATGAAAAATAAAAATTGTCTCGTGTCAAGTGATGAGACAAAATGAAAATGTCTTGTGGCTAGGGACGAGCTAAAAACAGAAAAGTTTCCTCTAAGTCCAGCAAGTGTTAACAAGCAAAAAGGGGGCTAAGATTCAACCCCCCCTTTCTCTTAGCCACTGAAACCATCAATTGGTATCAGAGCTTGGTCTCAAAGAGATCAAGCTTTGCAGCTTGGAGAAAAGATCCTCATGGCAGAAAGCAGTGGCTCGAATCTAGTATCATACAATCTCACAGAAAGGCAGTCAAGCAACAGGCCGCCTCTTTTCAATAGGAAAAATTATACCTATTGGAAGGAGAGAATGAAGATCTTTGTGCAAGCAGTAGACTACAGATTATGGAAGATCATCCTAGAAGGCCCTCAATTTCCAACTGACACAAGTGCTGAAGGAGTAGTCACCCTTAAACTAGAAGCAAGCTGGACCGAGGAAGATAGAAAGAAGGTGGAGTTAAATGCCAAAGCTGTTAATCTACTCAACTGTGCTATCAGCTTCGAGGAATACCGACGGGTATCACGTTGCACAACAGCAAAGGAAATCTGGGACAAACTACAAATCACTCATGAAGGAACCACCATTGTAAAGAAGACTCGGACAGATATGTTGAACAGAGAGTATGAAATGTTTGCAATGAAAGAAGGAGAGTCCATTGATGAAATGTTTGAAAGATTCAACAACATCATTGTTGGCTTAGATGCTCTGGGAATAACATATTCTGATTCTGTGCTAGTGAGAAGAGTGTTGAGATGTCTCACAAAAGAGTGGGAAACAAAAGCTTTAATTATTTCTGAGAGCAGCAGTCTTGATTCCATGACTTGTGATGATTTGAGAGGAAACCTTCTTGCTTTTGAAAATATTTATTTGAAAAAAGATTCAAAAAAGAAAGGAATTGCTTTTTTATCTGTGACTAACCCTCTGGATAAAGAATCCAGTGATAACTCCTCTGAAAATGAGTTTGTTTTGTTTGCTAAAAAATTCAGGAAAATGGTGAAGTTCAAAGGCAAAGGCGGCAGCTCAAGAAAAATGAAGAAAGACCTTAGCAAAGTAACCTGTTACAAGTGCAAGGAAATGGGACATTTCAAATTTGATTGTCCCAAGTTAAAGAAGGAGGAAAAGCCAAAAAGAGGAAAGAAGAAAGGTCTGATGGCATCATGGGAAGATTTAGAAAATGACTCAGATGATGATGATGAAGAGACCGAAACCAAGTCACAACCATGTCTCATGGCAGATCACATAGATCAGGTAATCTTTCATAACCCTGACACTGAAGACCTTCATCTTATGATAGATCATCTTTCTAAACAAATAAGATATTTTCTGCTTGATAACCAAGATCTTGAACAACAAGTTACCATTCTTAAAGCTGAAAATAGTTTTCTTAAAGAAAAGCTAAGGGAGACCGAAACTGCTTGTGATCTTGTGGAAGAAAATAAGCAGTTGAAAGTCCAACTTAGAAGTTGCGAAAGTGATCACTCAGTAATTGCATATGTAAACTGTTTTAAAGAAAATGAAGAGTTGCTGGAAAGGGTTAAAAATCTTGAAAATGACTTAGCTAAATTTACTCAAAGTTCTGAAAATCTAAGTCAAATTTTGGCTAGTCAAAAACCACTCTTTGATAAAGCTAGTTTGGGATTTTATAAATCTGACAAGAAATCTTCCTTTAAAGATAAAGCTTCTTCATTCAATGACACAAGGTTTCAAGATCCCACCTACTTTAACAAAACAGCACTCCAAGGTTTTGTAGATTGTGTAACCGAAGTGGTCATTTTCCCTTTCAATGTTTCTTTGGTGAAAGAATGATCGGTGATAAAGTTTACAAGGTTGTTTTTTATTACAATGATTTGGGACATAGGAGATGGTTTAATGTGAAAGGATCCAAGAAAATTTGGATACCAAAGGTCACTTGAGTTCATTTTGTAGGTATGCCTAGCATCCAAGAGGAAGGAAAACATGTGGTACATGGACAGCGGATGCTCTAGGCATATGACCGGAAAGACAACCTTCTTCATAAAGCTTGATGAATATGATGGAGGACTTGTCACTTTCGGTGATGATGGTAAAGGAAAGATAGTGGCCGTTGGTAAAGTTGGTAAAAGTTTCTCTTCTTGTATAAATGATGTTCTCCTTGTAAATGGTTTGAAACATAATTTGCTTAGTGTAAGTCAATTGTGTGATTTAGGATTTGAAATAATTTTTAGGAAATTTGTGTGTTTAGTTGTTTGTGAAAAAACTGGAGACATTTTGTTTGAAGCTAAAAGATGCAACAATGTGTATGGATTAACTCTTGAGGACTTGAAAGAACAAAATGTAACATGTTTTACCTCTATTGAATCTGAAAAATGGCTATGGCATAGAAAGTTGGGTCATGCTAGCATGTACCAAATTTCTAAGCTAGTAAAGAAAAATCTGGTTAAGGGAATTCCAAACATCAAGTTTGATAAGGATCTTACTTGTGATGCATGCCAATTGGGCAAACAAGTAAAATCCTCTTTTAAATCAAAAGATGGAATCTCAACCAAAAGGCCATTGGAGATGTTACATATTGATCTTTTTGGTCCTACTAGAACTCAAAGTTTAGGAGGTAAACACTATGGTCTTGTGGTAGTAGATGATTACTCTAGATTTGGTTGGGTACTTTTCCTTGCTCATAAGAATGATGCATTTTATGCATTTTCCACCCTTTGCAAGAAAATTCAAAATGAAAAGGATTTGAAAATTACCCATTTGAGAAGTGATCACGGAAGAGAATTTGAAAATCAAGACTTTGAAAAATTCTATGATGACTTAGGGATTTCTCATAATTTTTCATGTCCTAGAACCCCCAACAAAATGGGGTGGTTGAAAGAAGGAATCGAAGCCTTCAAGAAATGACTAGGGCTATGCTATGTGAGAATGAGATTCCTAAATTTTTATGGGCTGAAGTTGTGAACACAGCATGTTATATTTTGAATAGAACAATCATTAGAAAAGGGTTAAAGAAAACACCTTATGAGCTATGGAAAGGAACCCCTCCAAATCTTAAGTACTTTCATGTTTTTGGATGCAAATGTTTTATACTTAACAATAAGGAAAACCTTGGAAAATTTGATCCAAAATACTATGAAGGAATGTTTGTTGGATATTCCACCACAAGCAAGGCCTATAGAGTTTATCTCAAAGAGTATAGGACCATAGAGGAATCCATACATGTTACTTTTTGTGATTCTAATTTAATTCCCAGTACTGTGATAGATAGTGATTCAGATGGTGAAGAAGCTGGAACAAGCAAAGAAAATCCCAAATCTGTACAAAATGAAGAATCTGCCAGTTTAGTTTTGTCTCGTCAGATTGGAGGAGACATTTCCATTTTGTTTCCTAAGCAGGCACGAGCAACTGAAATAGTGAGACCACCAGAAGTTCATCAAAGCTCTACACCTGTCCGAAAGCCTAGAGAATGAAGTCTATGAGGGGTTATCCTCATGACTTCATCATTGGTGATCCCTCTCAAGGAATAACAATAAGATCCTCCACCAAAAGGCAAACCGAACCTAGCAACCTTGCTCTCTTGTCACAAATAGAGCCCAACAATGTCAAACAAGCTCTTGAAGATCCATCATGGGTCAAGGCCATGCAAGAGGAGCTTGCTCAATTTGACAAGAATGAGGTTTGGACATTAGTACCTCATCCGGATGGTAAGAAGGTAACGGGTACTAAGTGGGTATTTAAAAATAAACTTGGTGAGGATGGACAAGTTGTTCGTAACAAGGCTAGTTTAGTGGCCCAAGGTTACGATCAAGAAGAGGGAATAGATTTTGATGAGTCTTTTGCTCCGGTAGCTAGAATGGAAGCAATTAGGTTGCTTCTTGCCTATGCTGCCTATAAGGGTTTCAAAATGTTTCAAATGGATGTTAAATGTGCTTTCCTTAATGGCTTCATTGATAGAGAAGTGTATGTGGCTCAACCCCCCGATTTTGAACATAAAGATTTTCCAAATCATGTTTTCAAACTTTCAAAGGCTCTTTATGGTCTTAGGCAAGCTCCAAGAGTTTGGTATGAGAGGCTTAGTGCTTTCTTGTTGGAAAACTATTTTCAAAGGGGTACCACCGACACTACTTTATTTATTAAAGCATCTAATGATGATATACTTCTTGTTCAAGTTTATGTGGATGACATTGTGTTTGGATCGGCCAATGAGTCCTTGTGTGAAGAGTTTGGAAAACTCATGACTAGTGAGTTTGAAATGAGTTTAATGGGAGAGCTAACTTTCTTTCTTGGCCTCCAAATTAAACAAACTCCTAGTGGCACTTTTATTCACCAAGGCAAGTATGAAAAAGAATTGATAAAGAAATTTGGGCTAGAAAATTCCAAACCAATGGGAACACCAATGCATCCTAACACTAAACTTGAAAAGGATAATGATGGCCTAGATGTGGATGAGACACGGTATAGGGGAATGATCGGCTCACTAATGTATCTTACTTCCTCTAGACCGGATATTGTTCAAAGTGTGGGTGTATGTTCAAGATTTCAATCTCACCCAAAAGAATCCCATTTATCGGCTGTTAAACGCATCATTAGATATATTAAGGGAACATGTGATTATGGTTTATGGTATCCTAAATCTGATAATTTTTTTTTGCAGTAGGGTTTTGTGATGTAGATTATGCGGGAGATAGAGTGGATAGAAGGAGCATTTCCGGCATGTGTTGCTTCCTTGGAAGTTCACTCAACATGTGGTCAAGCAAAAAACAAGCCACAGTGGCTCTATCCACAGCTGAAGCAGAATATATTTCCGCATCTGCATGTTGCTCTCAATTAATTTGGTTAAAAACACAATTGGAAGATTACAAATTAAAAATCAATAGTATACCCTTATTTTGTGATAATATGAGTGCTATAAACATTTCAAAAAATCCTGTTCTGCACTCAAGAACTAAGCACATTGAGAAAAAATATCATTTCATTAGAGAACATGTGCAAAAGGGCACTATTGATATTCAATTTGTAAAATCTGAAGACCAAATTGCTGATATTTTTACAAAACCCCTCTGTGAAAACAGATTCTGTACCTTGAGAAAAAGTTTGGGAATGTTTGATTTAAGTTCTATTGAAAATTGTTAAAATTTTGATTCTGTTCAATTTTATCTCGTAGGTTTGGACGAGATAAAACTGCATACTTGATGGAGGAGCTATAATTAAGGGGGAGACTGCACAGAAATAAACTCCAATGGGCCCCACAAAATCTTTTGATCCATCTCTGACCGTTTTGTTGGAAGAAGCATGTTGTCAAATCAAATCCTTTCAATTCATCTAATCCCTTGATTTAAGGCAACAAATTTTCAATTTTAGATTTCAAAAATTAAAAGGAAAATCATTCTTGGTTAATAACCGCGCCCTTAATGGTCATTTAATCCCCTCTAATTCTCTCTCCACTCCATATTTAATGCTCCCTGTTGCTTCTACTGCTGCTGAATACTCTGTTATTTTGCTTTGTTATATTTTATTGATTTGTTGTCCTGTTTTGTTTTTCCTTGATCTGGCTCTGTTTTGAGCACTTTATTGATTAATTTTGACTTGAGCTTTGATTGTCATTGATAAATTTATTTGCTCAAATGCATGTGTGATATGGAATTTTATTAAGGTGGTTGAAAAATATTTTCTTGTGAAAATATGATTCAGTCTTAAAGGATCCAAATCCTTAAAATTTTCATCTTTTAGAAATCCTTTGGAGTTTATACACAGTTTTTACTGTCTTATTTTGGTATTGTACTTGGATATTCTGGACCATTGTATTTTGGTAGAAAATAAATATTCTGCTATCTGGTATGATGTTTTCATTTATTTTGCAGTGCCCCTTGATGACAAAAGGGGGAGAAAAGCTGAAAATTGAAATCTGGAAAAATAGGGGATGAAATTTTCTGTTGAAAATTCATGATCACTCTTGTTAAAAGGATATATTTTGATGCTTGATGATAGCATTGAAACTGCTCTTGCCTCATTATAATTGTTATTGATGCTGCTGTTTTATAATGTTTTGGCAATGAATGAGTGACTGGTTGTTAATTAACCTTGATGAATATGCATGATTGTATTGAATATTCTGTTTCATCCTGGTTAAAATGCTTGATATTTTGGGCAGTTCCTTTAAATTGTGTAAAGTATAAAAACTGCCATGTTTTGATCATGTGTGCTTCAAATATTTTCCTTATCATAATAATTCTTTTTGCTCTGATATCCTGACCGAAAAATGTTTGAAAATCATTTGAACAGCCTTTTTGATGTGTGAAATAGTTTGAGCAGAAAATCAGATTACTGATAACAAATGAGTTTTGTATATCATTCAAATCTGCTCATAAATCAAGCATTTAGCATCATGAATAAACATGCTAAATAACATTGTTATTTTGAGGGTTGATTTAAATGTTACAGGTTTATACTTCCCTTGGTAAAATAAGCATACATTAAGGGGGAGCCATGTGACATTTAGAAAGGGGGAGAAATTCAAACTCAAAGGGAGTATTCTTTACTCTAATTCTTTAAATTTCTTTCCATTTCAATTTTAATAATGTTTGTCATCAAGGGGGAGATTGATGAGTTTGAAAAACTCTAATTTAATTTTGATGATGAACAAACATTATTAAAATAATTAATTACAAAATTATTAATTTGATGTTAAATTAATTAATAATTTTGTTTTGCAGGATTTTTAATGTGGGCTGAAAATAAAAGGAAAATTGTAAGCCCAAGTACATTTAGCATTAGTACAAAAATATTCAATGATGTATGGCTGAATTGATCATAATAATGTTGAGCCAAATTTAAATGTGCAAGCCCAAATTTATTGTTGGTAAATGACCAACTTGCTTGGACCGAAATCAAAAGGAGATGGGGCACACAATATTGCTTTATCCTTTTAACAAATAAAACCCATTTCTTTAATTATGCTGCACACTCCCAACGGACTCCACTCATATCATGTGATGGAATTCAAATCTCTTTAAAGTGGAGTTAATAAATGCATGGGAACTATGAGAGAGAAAGTGTGATTGACATGATGGTGATCATCAATGCTACACGCTACTCAATCAAAGGAAGTAAAAGCAACCCATTTTAATTAATTTATTCAAACACACTTTATTGTTTTTCTTCATCCTCTCTCATTCTCTCTCATCTCTTTCTTCTTCTTTCTTCGGTCATTAACCAGGAAGCCATAGAAGCTACTTGGAGCTACCGAAAGGAAGGGAAAGCAAGCCTAAAGACCATCAAGTTGATGGCACGAAAAAGAAAAAGAAAAGTATGCTGTGGCTGAGATTATCACCAAATGTGGTAAGATTTGGTGAGGTAATCTCGGATCCTTCATACTCAAAAAGAAGGAAAAAGATTCGGCTAGCAAGGAAGATCTTTGGAGGCATGGCTTGTCTCTGATTCTGCTCAACCACCACAGGAAGTAGCTAGAGTGGCGAAGTAATAGAAGAGGCAGAGATTGGAGCAGATGAAGCCATCATTATCATGAAACATCAAGGGCCAGAAATCCATCTTGGAGAGGAAGCCAAGGATGGAGTGCTCGGATTGATGAAGAGTGATAACCAAGGAAGGACTAGAGGTATTTGCATGTTGGTTTTTGCATGAGTTACCTCTTCTCTCTTTGTGGCCGAACCGGTTTTGTGGTGAAGGAAAAGAAGCTGAGCTCAGGTTTGTGTTTCAACTGTGAAGGCTTCACTTCTCTATAAAAGGGGTGAACAGTCATGGTTTGATGCAAGGAGTAAGGTTTGAGAGTGCAAGGCACAGAGTTCTCAGAGCTACCTAAGCTAGCAGTTCTTCTTCTCCTTCAACGTTTTCTGTTTAATATTTTTCTGTTTAATTTTGTCATGTCTTGAGTCTCATGTAAAAAGGCAAACAGTGAGGTTTGTAAGAAAAAAGTCATAGAGCAGAAAAAGGCAGAGAGTGCAAAATTAAAAGAAAAAGCCATAGATGTCTTAGAGTTCCTTTGTACATCTGTGTTGTGTTTCATGATTCTGTGGGAATCCCCTTGTAAGTTGGGTTAGCACTTTACAATTTGTAATCAGGATGATTATAGTGAAATTCCATCATTGTTGTGATGGAGACTGGATGTAGGCTGCACTGCACTTAGCAGCTGAACCAAGATATATCTGGGTGTAATCTTCTACCTCTCTTCCTACTTCAATTCTGTTTTTACTGTTCAGATGAAAAATAAAAATTGTCTCGTGTCAAGTGACGAGACAAAATGAAAATGTCTCATGGCTAGGGACGAGCTAAAAACAGAAAAGTTTCCTCTAAGTCCAGCAAGTGTTAACAAGCAAAAAGGGGGCTAAGATTCAACCCCCCTTCTCTTAGCCACTGAAACCATCAAAGTTGGAAGTGTTTAGTTTTATCATGTAATATAGAATTTGTCATGAGTAACACTGTGCTAAAATTATCAGTGGAGGTCTAGAAATGGTTGCTTGCTTCGTGCAACATCAATAAATTAAATTAGCTCCAAAATACACACAATAATCTAATAATGACTTGCGATCTTCAAAGTATGTTGCCCAATCTGAATCAGAAAATCCATAGAGTCTCATACCATTGTTCTTGTGCAGAATCAGTTCATGATGCTTTCTACCTTGCAGGTATTTAATCACTCTCTTGCAACCTTTCAATGTGCCAACAAAAGACTATGCATAAATTGACTAATTTTATTCACAGCAAAAGAGAGATCTAGTGTAGTAATTAACAAGTATTGTAGAGATTCTACAACTGTCCTAAATAATTTGGGATCTTTAAACTTTTCAGAACATGTGGACAATAATTGAAGTGAAGACACCATAGGTGTATGCATATCATTCGCTTGTCCCATGCCTGATTTAGATAATAAATTTGTTACATATTTAGTTTGTGAAAGGTGAATGTGTCTATTTTCAATTTAGTTATTTCTATGGCTAAAAAATAATTTAATCCTCCTAATCAAGTCCTTTAATGAGAAAATTGTGTCAAGTTTGTTTATCATAGTTTGAACACCAGTAGCATCACTCCTTATGATAATTATATTATCAACATAACACAAGATATAAATGATAAAACCTGAATTTTTTATCATAAACAAAGATATGTCGGACCTAGCATTGACAAAACCAAATGAATGCAGAGTTAAACTTAGCTTGATAAACCACTCTCTAGGAGTTTATTTCAAGTCATAGAAAGATTTTTTAAGCTTGAAAACATGAATATTATCATTAACTTCAAATCTAATTAGTTGTTTCATATAAATAATTTAATGCAAATTACCATTTAAGAAGACATTATTAAAATTAAACTGCTTAATAACCCAATTTCTAGATAAAGCCAAACTCAATATCAATTTGATTGTTGTTGATCTAGTTACAGGACTAAAAACTTGTTCAAAATCAAAATCTTCTTCCTATCGAAAATCTTAGTTATTAATCTAGCTTTATACTTTTGAATGGTGTCATCTGGGTGCCTTTTGATGGCAAAAATCAATTTGCAGCCTATAACTTTAGCTCTTGGAGGTTTAGGTACCAAAATTCATATATAATTTCTGATTAAAGCTTAATATTCATCACTCATAGTCTTTTTCTAATGAGAAATAGCTAGAGCTTTAAGAGGATTTAGGAGGTTGCTCTTCATCAGAATGAGAGAAAGAGTAGCATCTAAAGCTCTTGGTTTAATAGAACCAGTTTTAGATCTTGTCATCAGGGTATGAATGTTATTTGGATTAGTAAGACTATTAGTATCACTGGATGTAGTTGAATTAGTATTATTCTCAGGTTCTAATGGTGGTAACACAATTTCTATACCTGAAATTGGTTGAAGTTGAGTCATTTGAGTATTCTAGTCTTTAAGGTAGCGTTTAGAAGGAGGGACTAGGACTAAAACTAGAGGATTGTGACTCAATAATGTGTTTGGTAGTTAGAAATTGGAACTAAAATTTCGGTTCATTCAATACTTCCAGAAAGTAGGAACATAAGGGGGATTGAAACTTCTAGGGATAGAGACTAAAACTTTTATAACATTTCTTTTCAAAAATACTCTCATTTAACTTTTCAAATTCTAAATCTTTCCCCCAATTTTCGTATTTATCTTAAACCAAACATGATATTAAGACATAACTGAGTCCAGTATATTTTATACCAAACACAATATAGAGACTTAAGAGTATCACTATTTGGAATAGAATAAGAAACAGTTAAAATAAGAAGATTTTCATTACTTGATGCAGAACTAACAGAATTTTGATTATCATGCAGAGAAGAACTATAGTTATTAGTAGATATAAAAGGTATAGAATTATCATATTGATTATTATCAGGCATATTGAGAATCAGAATTAGCTAAGAAAAACATTTCATTATAGGGAAAAATATAGTCATCAAACAAGACGTTTCTAGTGATGTAAGTTTTTCCATTTTGAAACAAACACTTATAACTTTTATAATTAGGAGCATATCCAAAAAAAATACACTTGTGAGATCTGTAATCTAATTTTGACTGATTGTATGCACTAAACAAAGAAAAACAAGTATTGCCAAAAGCTCTTAAAAAGTTATAGTGTGGTTTATGGTTATACAACAACTCAAAAGGAGATTTGTTAGATAAAATAGGAGTTAGTAATCAATTTATTAAATATGTAGCACTTATAACTGAAGGATTACTATGTGTTTATAACACACAGCAAAAAAAAAGAAAGTAATTTTAAAAATCTATTGTGTTTAAATTTTATTCTAATAACATAAATCATATTTAAATAGTTGAGTACGCTAGTAAAATCACTTTTTTTCTTCAATGGTACGAAAGTTTTATGTATATTCACACTGAGACCAACCTTTTCTGTTAATTCTTTGAGAAACCTTGAAAAACCTTTTTGCAACTCTTTGCACATCATAAAATTTCTATTATGAGAATTCGACTCACATACATATATGTGTAGAGATAAAGGAATAAAACTATTATTATTAGCCTAAATTTCTTTTGCTCTTGTCGTACATATATATAGTATAAAATTTGTTACTGATTTCAAATTTCAATACAAATATAAATCTTATCTTGTAATTTCAAATATGAATTCTTCAAATTTTATGAATTATATCACAACACTTTAAAATAGAATCAATTAGGATTTCATCCAAACTTAAAATTCAAATTTAGAAATAAAATAACTAATTATTCTCAATTCTCATTTAATATTCTCAAAATCATATTATTATTATACTCTTAGTGCTAGCAAATAATATAATAATATTCTATTTGAATTAATATAATTATTTATTTTATCAAATCAAAATAATAATTAAATAATTCTTTAACAAAGATTATAACAATTGTTAGTGTGTGACCCCATAGGTTCGATCAACACTAAGCGCGTAGTAAACTAGTCATACTAAATTTACTAATTAAAGTTGGTGTCTAGCCAGGAACGGATCCAGAAATGTTATCATGGGGGAAGGGGGCAATAACATATATAATATTAAAAATTTTGTAAAAAATTATATAATATAAGATGTATTACAAAAATATACCGATAGAAAATATATTTTAAAGTACAAAAATATGTGTGTACTTTTTACTAACGAAGTGGTCGATTTTTCGTATCATAAAATTTATCGATAATAGAATTTGTGTCAAACTTTTCAATAATTTTCTTTTCAATATAATTAAAAGACAATTAGCAAAATTTATTTTTTATTTTATTTTTAAGTTATTTTTCACAATATTCATAGTTGAAAGAGATCTCTTAGATGCAACAGGTGAAACAGAGAAAATTAATACCAAATGAACAAAAAAAGACAATCACAAGAAGAAAAGAAATTCACTTTATGATATTTGAAAATTTTTATTTAATTAAAAAATATTAATAATAATATCCTCTTTATATTTTTAAAATATTGTTACTTACTTTTTAGATATTAGAATCATTACTATTTAAATTAGACTCAGCTTTTATTTATATTAAACTAAATACTAAATAATTTTTTTTAAATTAAATTATACATAATAACTTATTACTATTATTTTTTTTAAAAAAGCTGGGGTCGAGGCCTCCACTGGCCCTTGTGTCCGTCCCTATGTCTAGCAACACTCCTTAACAACTCAATAGTATGAAGTAATATATTTTTACTAAGAATCCAAGAAGAACAAAGTATAATGCCTTTCATCTTTCTAGCTTTTGGTTAACCCTTAGAGTATGGTTTAGTTGTCAAACTCTAACTTATTACCATTATCATAATGAACTATAAATGATCTAAGAAACTCATTTCTTCATTCATTCAATCTCCTTATCCAAGGTTTTATTCATCTCAGTCATTATAATCATAGACCTCAAATTCTTTACTAAGAGTTGACGAATTTTTTTTGACTAATCATTATTCTACAAGTATTTAAATCATACTCAATATCCATTCAATTAGCACTATAGGATATATTAGGTGTCCAAAATCAAAATATAATAAATACATTGTTAATTACTATGACAGTCGCAGGTCAAAGAAAACTCTATTACTAAATTCATTTTGAGAATATCCTATTGACAAATATGCGGTAATTATAACCATTAGGAATTCTTAAATTGAGTCAGTTCAATGGTCATATATCTATATGTACTATATATATATATATAATTTAATAAATGAGATTTATTAATTTTCATCGAATGAAGACCATTATATATATATATATATATATATATATATATGTATATGTATATTTTAATCTTTTCAAATTATTAATATCTTTTTTAATAATCTTATGATCAAAAATAATTTAAATTAAATTATAAAAAATTTATCTCTCAATATTATGATCACTATTACAATAATAAATCTTTAAATTTAATGAAAAGACTTTATTATATTAACATTTTAATATAATAATAATAATAATAATAATAATAATAATAATAATAATAATAATAATAATAAATTATTTAATACATAATTAATTAAATTATGATCATACTATTTATTCCCAACAATAAATACTTCATCTTGGTAAAGTTTGGTATAGCAATAGTTGACAGCATAACTAAACTCATTTTAACGAGATGTCTATGTTTTTTTTTTTGTTCTTCCATTTTGCCGAGGCAAATTGCAAAGATGGGCATGAAAATCTATGCTGTATTGTATGCTATATTGATTAAGAAAAGTATAAAAAACTTTAGAGGTATATTCATCTCCATATAAGATTTTGTAAAACCTGAATTTTGCATTTTGTCAAAATTTTCATGTAATTCTTGTAATGAATGAAAGTTTGATAGGCCCAAGACTTATTAATCAGTAAGTAAGTACAAGTATAGCAAGAAAAAACATCAATAAAAATTACATAATATCTATATCCTAAGTGAAAAATAATTAGAGGGTCCTCTTATATCAGAGTAGATTAATTGCAAAGACGTATTATAAATGGTTAAAGAATCAAAATAAAAAATGTTATGCATTTTGGTTTGTGCACTATTTTCACAAACTCTTAAAGATTAATCTTTATTATCATTTGTCATTTTTATATTACATTGTGCAAGAATAGATTTTACAGTTTTAATGACTGAATGCCTTAATCTTTTATGCCATAAATAAATAAGAGAGTAATATACAAAAAACATAAAAAAATGAATCTAGTTATTATATTTGATAAATAAAAACATATTACTGTCAAGTCATTATAAAAAAAAAGATTAGAATGACGGTTTTTTTTTTAAATTATGGCAGTTTGAACCATCATTATTATTAAAAACGGCGTCTCCAAAAAATACTGATATTCTGGGCGCTATTCTGGTTGTTACGAAAAATCGCCACAATTATCTGTGAATTATACGACGGTTTTGTGACGGTTAAAATGAGGTTTCTAACTACTATTTTAACCAAATAAAACGGCAGTTTGTTATTGTTTAAAATGTAAATTGCCATTTTTACTAGAATTTAATGGCATCGTTTTCGTTTAAAATGACCGTTTTTAACCGCTGTTTTTACCAGGGTTTAATGGCATTATTTTTTGTTTAAAATGACAGTTAGAAATTACTTTTTTTACCTGGGTTTAATGACATATTTTTGTTTAAAATGACGATTTTTAACTGCCATTTTTACTATGATATAATGGTATTTTTTTTGTTTAAAATGGTAATTTCTAACTGTCGTTTTTATTTAAATATGATGGTAATTTTATACTTTTTAAAATGAAATTGAAACTATCTATTTGAAATGACATTTTTGAAACTCAAATTTTAAAATCTTATAATAACCAAAATAAAAGTACTGATTTTTAAACTTTCTCTTAATTTTTTCTATAAAGTAAAAAGAGACGAGTTAAGAAAATAAATAAAGCAAAATTTAGAATAATCAATGTGAAATCAAGAATATATCCTAACAGCAGGAGGCTAAAACATGTGTCATATTAAATATAAAAATGACCATATGTTACATGCAAATTTAATAAGATAATGAATAATAGAAGAAATCACTCATAAAAAGATATGCTGATATGCATGGAATACTAAACAAGTTCAAGACTTGTGGAAGACCAAAAAGCAATTAGTACAACATTACTTGGACATAACTTTACACTATTAAAAATTCAAAATGTTCTTAAGTCTCTCTTATTGTGCTTTTCCCTTTTCAACAACCCATTTGTGCTCAAGGATTAATAATTATTCCACTAACTTGGTGGAACTGTGAAAATCTTAAAATTCAACATGGTTTTGTATTGTAAATATGTATCAGCCATCCATGAAGTCTAGAAAGTACAACTTGGTCACATTTATAACTTTTTTTCTTTAGTTTTTTATACCTTAAAAAGTACAATAGATTATTTGTTTCATCACATGTCTAATTATAAAAACCCATGAACACAGCATTCTTCAATTGTCATAATATTTTACCACTCAAAAAATTAAAAATAAAAAGTTCTAACTTATGCAATGCAGTTAATGGTGGCGCACCAATGCAACTTGAATGAGTTGCTGCAGAACTGCTACAAAAAAGTAAGCAAATTTTATAAGGTCATTGTCCCTAACAAACTAAAACAAAAATAAAAGGTCAAATAGACCAATATAATAAAATCAGAAAATAGAAAATATGAATAATTTATTTCACGAAAGTTATATCTCGGGTATTTTCATTTTCTCATGAAAAAGATTAACACAGCTCATGCCATAAAGTTACAAATATTCACACTCAACAACACAAATATGGTACAATTAGTTAGTCTCATCTTCCACCATATAGTCTTATCTTATGATTATTCTCTTTTAATTTGTTACTGATGGGATTAAAATGCCTTGAATTGAAGAAATTTGGTGGAAAAGAATTGAACATTGTTTGTTGGAGGAGTCAAGGAAGAGGTCATGACCGTTGGTGAATTAATTAATCACTTGAGATTTTTGTTTTGTTAGGTTAACAAAATTTTGTTTATTAAAATTGAATAGCCAGCCTTATAGAAGAAATCACGAATAGATAATATTACAAAGAGAGTAAACTTAAAAAATTAAACCTATAATTCTATTTAGAAAACTGTAAAACTATACAATGAGATTTTACTTGTTTATTAGAAAACTGTATAACATCATGCATAATATATATATATATATATATATATATATATATATATATATATATATATTGTTCGTTGGTCGGTTTCCGAACAGGTCGGGTGGATAGATGTAGGGGGGAGGACGCCTTGGCTTGGGTCGCGCTGCTTACGGGTAGTCGAGTAGCCGAGCACTTGTTGTGGAGAAATAATGAAGAGGGGGTGCCACCTGCAAAGACACTCCGACGCTCAAGTCAGCAATGTGCAGGCGAGCAGAATAAAGGGTTGAAGAGATGTGACGTACCTCGGGGAAAGAGCCAATCTTCCCCTTATATACATGTCAGTAGTGGGCCCCTCATGGGACAGGCCCATATTCCCAAGGACGCTGTCCAGCGGCCGTGTGTGTGCCGTACAGGACGCGTGTCCGGGTCGGTTGGAGGGCGCGTGTCCGGGCCGGGTATTGCTTGGGTCGGGTCGACCCGCGCTGATTTTGGGCCGGGCCATAACAGTGCCCCCACGCGCCAATGGTAGTCGTGGGAGCTACCAATGGCGTGTCGTCCCGCATCTCGTCTAGTCGGCCGCTCGTGGGAAGGGTGTGCCCCCAACGCGCGTCTCTTGGTTGCTCAAACAACCGTTTCATCGCTTCGTTTCCTGCGCCGAGCATTAAATGCTCATAATGGGGTGAAAAAACCCCGTTTGAAAAGACTATTTCGCCCCCAGGAATTTTCGCGCTTTGGAGGCCGTTTTTAAACGATCGATTTCGATGTTTCTACACTTTTTTCACACTCCCTATCCTTCCTTTCTTCCTCCTTGCTACAAGGTGTTGCTGTGGTGCCTCCGTTCGTGTTTCTTGCATTTTCCCAGATTCGCAACTTCATCCTCCTTTTATCAATTCAGGTAACTTTTGAATCATCCCCTTTTTATGCATTATTTCTGTATGCTGGTTGCTTGGTTTTTTTGAAGTTACCGTGTAGCCTTTTAGTTGCGAGTAGGCGTGTTAGGGGGGAAAGTACCATTCCAGGGTAGGCTTTTTCTCGTTCTTTTCGCCATTTAGTCTTGACTGGCTTTAGTCGGGAAGTCGTGGGGGTAGTGTTTGTGTTCAGCCTGAGCAACCGATCTCTTAGACTAACTGGATGGTACCCCCATGTAGGTATGGCTCGCACGGTCTCCCGGGCATCCGTTAACCCTGCGGCTTACGACCAATATGCTTGGGTTGTCTCTGATATAAGGGATTCACCCAATCAAATGGGCGAGGAGGAGCTCACCGAGTTCCGACAAGCCGGGTATTTGTGCGGCGGGACCGACGAGGAGGCCAATTACGACGTTTTCGTCCCGGCTCCTCATGAGCGATTGTATGAAATCAACTTCCAACCCCGCCAGGTCGCCGACTGGATTTGGTTCTACAAAGCCATGTTCACTCAAGTCGGAGTTCGCATTCCGTTCTCAGCCTTTCAAATGGCGCTCTTAAACCGAATTTCCGTGTCACCGTCGCAGTTGCATCCGAACAGCTGGGCCTCGATCCGCTGTTTCGAGATGGTCTGTGAATATCTCGAACTGCCGGTGTCCGTGGATGTTTTCCTCTTTTTCTTCACCCTCACAAACCCTTCCAAGGAGGGGAAGCATAGAAAAGGGTTCATGTCCTTCCGGGCTGCCCAGGGTCGGAAGATCTTCGGTTTGTTCGAAGATTCTTACCATGGGTTTAAGGACAAGTATTTTAAGGTCTGCCCGGCCAAAGGTCGTCACCCCTTTTGGTTGTCTTTGGAGGGGGTACGGCTCATCCCGACTTATTGGAGCTTCGGGGCAGGGGCCAATAGTTTTATTAAGGTAAACTATAGAAGTATGTCGGTAGTAGATAAGCAGATTGCCGAGGTGCTAAACGCAGTTTTTGGGAAGAACCCGGTAAATCCCCATCTCCTCATGGGTGACCGGGAGTCCGGCCGTAATTATATTTGTGAGAAGCTTTTCACTTTTCTCTTTGTTTTTTTTTTCTTTTGTTGATATTGTGTGACGATTAACCGACCTTCTTTGTTTTCCTGCAATGGATATGTCTGCGTCGGTGACGGGTCTTCCCGACTTGTTTCAGACTTTCCTTGGTGGCGGTGATGATGAAGAGGATAATGACCAATCTGCCGCTGAGACGTCTACAGCTCCTCCGGAGGACAAAACTACTTCAGGGCAGGAGGGCGTGGTTGGGGGAACCGGGACCTCGACCCAAGCTGCCCAGGTCGAGGTCGAGAAAGCGGTTCATGCCTCTCCTCCTCGCGAAGTGGTAGGCCAAGGGGGTTCGACGTCTGCCCCTGACGATGACGTGGAGGTGGTCGTCCCCACCCCTAAAAGAAAAAGGAAGGCGTCTTCTAGTCCCGAGGGGGTCCTCACCGTCATGGAGAGGAATTTCGATGCAAGCAATTTTATAGATACCCAACTGATCCCTGGCACCGAGGAGTACTTCCACGAGTCTTCCCTTGCCGGGCAAGCGAGGTGGATGTACCGAACACTTCTGCGTGGTGCCGTGATAGCCCGGAAGGCTGAGTTTGAGCTGTCCGGGATGGAGTCCCTTCGCAGGAGGCTGGAGGCTAGTGGGAAGGCCAACAATAAATTAAAAGGTGAAGTGGAAACTCTTCGGGAGCAGTTGACTCAATCTTCGGAGAAGTTGGATGCCGCCGAGAAGAAAACCACTACCGCTGAGCAGAAAGCGACCGCCGCCGAACAAAAGTTAACAGCTGCCGAGAAGAAACAGAAAGAGTCGGACGCGACGATTGAACGTTTGGTCGAGCGTGAGATGGCTCTGGAAGGTCAGGTCGGCGCGGCGCAAAAGCGTGTGGCCGAAGTTGAGGAAGAGAAGCGGGCCGTGGAGGCCGAACTGTCGACATGGAAGGCGAAGTACAAGGACGTCGTCAAACAGGGCAGGGGGCGATCCTGGCTACCGAGGAAGCCCTTAAAGCTCAAATTAAAATTGTTGCCCCTGAGTTCGACACGTCGGCGATTGGTGTCCGCAAGGTTATCCATGATGGCAAGGTTGTCGATGTTCCCCAGAAATAAGTCCTCTTTTTACAGTTTTAGCCGTTCTCTTTTGACTTTGTAAACTATTTTGGTTTTGGCCGTTTTTGGCTTGCGAACAATTTGACGTTTGCCGTTTTATTTTGGCTATGCGATCAATGATTGTTTTAATCGTTTGTTCGTTTTGTCGTGACGAGCCTTTCTTTATTCGTTTGGTGGTATGTTTCTTTTAACCGTTTTTGGTTTATTGTCGTCGCTTATGTCAATGGCCCATGGCCTTTTGCGTAGTGGTTCCGATTGTGGTTAACGGGTTCCCGGGGTGATCAGTCCCGGGAACGTGCGTCGTCGTTGGGCGTGGTGGTTTATCTGGACAATTAAGTGAAAAAATAGGAAAGAAAATTTGCACAAGTATATCTTATTCGGTAATCGTATAAAGGACAAGTAAGTCGCTATGAAAAGTTCCAAAGATAAATTTGCGGATTGACTACTTATCTAGCCTGGTCGGTTTGTCGGGTCTTCTTCTAGGAGTAGAATCTTCTTAGGTTGTCCGCATTCCATGTTCTCGGGACTTCCTTGCCGTCAAGTCGTTCTAGCTTGAACGCTCCCTTTCCCATCACTTTCTTGATTCTATATGGGCCTTCCCAGTTGGCCGCTAGCTTGCCTTCTCCAGGGGTCGGCAGGCCGATATCATTTCTCCTCAGGACGAGGTCGTTTGGCCCGAATTCCCTCTTGAGTACTTTGGTGTTGTAGCGCAAAGCCACTCTTTGTTTTAGCGCTATTTCTGTCAAATGGGCCATTTCCCTGGCTTCATCTATCAAGTCCTTTTCTATTGTTTCTTCCACTCCCTTTAGGAGCAACCGCGGACTTGGTTCCCCGATCTCTACTGGTATTACTGCGTCCACACCGTACGTTAGTCGGAAAGGAGTTTCCTTAGTGGATGACTGTTCAGTTGTTCGGTAGGACCAGAGAACCGCTGCTAGTTCATCGGCCCACGCACCCTTTTTATTGTCCAACCTCTTTTTCAGCCCTGAAAGGATGACCTTGTTGGCGGATTCCACCTGCCCGTTCGTCTGGGGGTGTTCTACCGAAGAGAACCTTTGCCTTATACCCAGGCCGCTGAGAAATTCCGCAAATTTTTTGTCAGTAAACTGCGTGCCGTTGTCCGAGATGACGACTTCCGGTATCCCGAACCGTGTTATTACGTGCCTCCACATGAATTTCCTGCAATTGGCCGAAGATATGCTAGCTAGCGGCTCAGCTTCTATCCATTTGGTATAGTAATCAATTGCAACTATGAGATATTTGACCTGCCCAGGGCCGACCGGGAAGGGTCCTAAGAGGTCGACTCCCCATTGAGCGAATGGCCGGGAGGTCGTTAGCAAGCTTAACTCGGAGGCCGGCGCCCGGGCAAAGTTGGCGTTCTGTTGGCACTTTACGCACTTTTTGACAAACTCTTTGGCATCTGCCATCATCGACGGCCAGTAGTATCCAGCTCGGATTAATTTCCTTGCTAGGGCCTTGCCACCGATGTGGTGCCCGCAGCAGCCCTCATGGACTTCCCTGAGGACGTAGTCCGTTTGGTCGGGGTGTAGGCACTTCAGTAGGGGTTGGCTGAGCCCTTTCTTGAACAGCTGTCCTTGGATGACGGCGTATTTGGCTGCTTCCCTTCTTAACTTCGCCGCGTCCTTTTCATCACCAGGGACTTGGCCGTGTTCTAGGAAGTTGGTGATGGGGTCTAGCCACGAGGAACCTAGGGTTGTCATGTGCAGTGCAATTGCTGGTTCTCTTGTCATGCCTTGGATGAGAGACCGGTTCCCCTCCCCTGGCTTTGTACTGGCCAATTTTGATAGAAGGTCTGCCCGTGTGTTCCTTTCTCTGGGTACGTGTTGGACCATGACCTCTTCAAATTTTTGGCTCAAGCTCTTGACCTTTTCCAAGTACTTCTGTAACAAGGGGTCCTTGGCTTGGTAGCTGCCGTTTACTTGGGAAGTGACGACTTGGGAATCGCTGCATACTTCCAGCCTTCTTGCGCCGACCTCTGCTGCTAGGGTCAAGCCTCCTATGAGGGCTTCGTACTCTGCTTGGTTGTTCGAGATGGGAAACTCGAATCTAACCGACTGTTCGTATACAACCCCATTCGGACTTTCCAGGATGATCCCGGCACCTCCGAAGGTCTGGTTGGAGGCTCCGTCCACATGGAGCTTCCACCGTGTACCCATGTCTTCGCCTGGATCTCCTGTTACTTCAACCAAAAAATCCGCCATGGCCTGCGCCTTGATGGCTTGCCGGGGCTCGTACCGTATGTCGTATTGAGAGAGTTCAATGGACCAAGTCATCATTCTTCCCGCCAGGTCGGGTTTCTGGAGAACTTGTCGGATTCCTTGGTCCGTTCTGACAACCACTTGGTGACTTTGGAAGTATTGTTTTAACCTTCTCGAGGAAGTTAGGAGTGCTAAGGCTAGCTTTTCCAACTTGCTATATCTTAATTCTGCTCCTTGCAGGGCCCTGCTTATGAAGTAGACTGGTTGTTGGGCTTTCCCGTCCTCCCGTATCAGTACTGCGGCCAGGGCTTCGCTTGTTATAGCGAGGTATAGGTATAGTGGTTCCCCGTCCCTTGGCTTCCCGAGAACGGGAGGTGCCGCCAGGATTTCCTTGAAGTGTTGAAAGGCTTCTTCGCACGCGGGTGTCCATTCAAACGCCATCCCTTTCTTCATGAGATTAAAAAATGGCAGGGCCTTTGTCGCCGAGGCTCCGAGAAACCGGGAGAGTGAGGTCAATCGTCCTGCCAACCTCTGGACGTCCTTGATACAGCCCGGGCTCGTCATCTGAAGTATTGCCTGGCATTTCTCCGGGTTAGCTTCTACCCCTCTCTGAGTTATCATAAATCCCAGGAACTTGCCGGCTTCCATGGCGAAGGCGCACTTGAGGGGGTTCAGCCTCATACCGTGTTGACGGAGGGACGCAAATACACTTGCCAGGTCGTTTAAGAGGTCGTCAGGTCGTGTTGTTTTTGCCAGGATATCGTCCACGTAAACTTCAACCGTTTTCCCTATGAGGTCGCGGAATATCCTGTTCATCAGCCTTTGATATGTCGCCCCCGCATTTTTCAAGCCAAATGGCATTACCTTATAGCAGAAAGTTCCTCCTGGCGTTATGAACGCCGTTTTGTCTTCGTCTGGTCGGTGCATCGGTATCTGATTGTAGCCGGAGTAGGCGTCCATGAAACTCAGATATCGGTATCCCGCCGCGGCGTCGACAAGTGCATCTATGTTGGGGAGGGGGAAGCAATCTTTGGGGCATGCTTTGTTAAGGTCGGAGTAGTCTACGCACATTCTCCACCTGCCATTGTGTTTTTTCACCAGTACCACATTTGAGAGCCATGTCGAGTAGTCCACTTCCCGTATGAAGCCTGCTTCTAGGAGGCCGGCCGTTTGCTTGGCTACCTCCTCTGCTCTTTCGGCCGACATCTTTCTCCTCCGTTGAGCTACTGGACGTGCTTCCGGCTTGACGGCTAGGTGATGTGAGATGATTTTTGGATCTATTCCCGGCATGTCGGCAGGTGTCCATGCAAACAAGTCCCTGTTGGCCCTTATCATCTCAATCAAAGGCTCCTTCAGCTCATGTGGGAGGTTCTTGTTAACGAATGTGAACTTTTCCCCTTCGTCACCGATACTAAATTTCTCCAGGTCCCCTTCTGGTTCCGGCCTCGGCTTGTCCTCTACTCTGGCATCAAGGTCGGCTAGGAATACGCCAGATGCTTCCTTGGACTTCTTTCTGAGGGAAAGGCTGGCGTTGTCGCAAGCGACCGCCGTCTCGAGGTCTCCTCTTATGGTCCCAATGGATCCATCATCGGTAACGAACTTCATAATTAGCAGCTTGGTGTTGATTATGGCTTCAAAATCATTGATTGTTTTTCTTCCCAAGATGATGTTGTAGGCTGTGGAGTCTCGGAGGATTACGAATTCGGCCATTGCCGATCTTCGGCCCTGCATCTGTCCTACCGAGATTGGTAGGGAAATGACTCCGTCTGGTTTGATGAAGTGGTCGCCTAACCCGATAACCCCGTGCTGGTGAGTCGTTAGGTCGGCATCCTTTAGCCCCAGTGCGTCGAACACGTTGCGGAACATGATGTTTGAATCAGCTCCTGTGTCGACAAGGATCCGTTTGACGAGGCTGGTTCCCACTCTGGCCGTTATGACCATGGGAGGGTTTTCCGGGGCGTCGTTGAACCATTGGTCTTCTGGGCCGAAAGAAATGGACGGAGGTTTTTTGGTACTCTGCACCGGTGGAGATGAGATCGCCAGAACCTTGGCGTCTTTCTTGTGTGCCGACCGGGACTTTGGTGCAGTGTTTTTTGCCGTTACCACGTTTATCACAGTGAGGCCATGGTCTCTGTCTTCGGGCTCCTGTCGCCGCTTGGCCGAGCGTATCTTGCCTTCCTCGTCCTGATCGCGATAACGCCTTCTCGGCTCCCTGATGAGATGGGAGAACGCCGCTAGCTTTCCTTCCCATTATCGCTTGTTCTAATGCATCCTTCAGGTCGAAACAGTCATGTGTTTGATGGCCATATCCCTTATGGTAATCACAATAAAGGTTCTTGTTTCCACCTGTGCGGTCCTTGAGTGGTCGGGGCTTCGGAAGAATTCCCTTCTCAGCTATTTGTTGATAGACTTCCACGATGGGGAGGGTGAGTGGAGTGTAGTTAGTAAATTTCCCAACTCGAGGGAACGGCCTAGGTGCTTTGTTTGATGCCTCCTCCCTAGCCTTTTCTTTTACTCTCTCACCGTCTCCACCGGGCTGCCGGGCCTGGCCGTAACCGGACTGCCGCTTATTGGCAGCCACGACTCGGCTGACCTCCTCGTCGTTTATGTACTCCTTTGCCACCGTTTGGATTTCATGCATTGTCCAAACCGGCTTCGTGGTAAGGTGTTTTCGGAAGTTCTCGTTGAGGAGGCCGTTCGTCAGGCAGAGACTGGCCACCGAGTCGGTTAAGCCGTCGATTTCCAAGCATTCGTCGTTGAACCGATCTAAGTACCTCCTGGTCGGTTCACCCTGTCTCTGGGTTACCCCGAGAAGGTTGATAGGATGCTTGGCCTTTGCTATTCGCGTTGTAAATTGAGCCAGGAAGGCGCGGCTGATGTCTGAGAAATTGTAGATGGAACCTTGAGGGAGGCCGTTAAACCATCTGATCGCCGGTCCTGCTAGGGTTACCGGGAAGGCGCGGCATCTTACTTCGTCGCCTACTCCCTCTAGATTCATTCTGGCTTCGAAGGCCGTGAGATGTTCTAGGGGGTCTTGAGTCCCGTCATACCTCATGTCCGTTGGTTTGTCGAAGTGTTTCGGCAACCGGACCTCGAGGATAGATCGGTGGAACGGGGTGGCACCCATTATGACGGGTTGCCGTGTTCTCTCGGATCTCCCTTCCCCGTCCTCATGGCCTCTTGCTGTTCGGCGGGTTGTTCTGCCTCGGGAGTATATGATCCTGTCGTTCCGCCTTCTCATTACGGGCGACTCCTCCCGCGTGCTTTCCGCTTCCGTCCGGGAAGCGGATGTACGTCGCTGGTGGCTTCGGTGAGAGTCTTCCTCCTCGCTTCCGGGAGATGGGGTAAAGCTGGGATCGGTAGACCGTCCATCCCGCTCCCGGTCGGCTAGCTGTCGCTCTAAGTTCTGGACCCTGTGGCGTAGCTCCTGCATTATTATGGCGCTATCGCCGCCCGTTCCCCCGAAGGGTCGTGTCCTCGTGTGTTATTGGGGGGACCTCCGCCGCCCCCTCAGTGAAGCGACGGAGGCCGCCCCCTCTGCTCCGGCTGCTCGAGCTTGGTCACCGGGGCCCAGCGCGACTTCCATTTAGGCAGGTTTCCCCACAGACGGCGCCAATGTTCGTTGGTCGGTTTCCGAACAGGTCGGGTGGATAGATGTAGGGGGGAGGACGCCTTGGCTTGGGTCGCGCTGCTTACGGGTAGTCGAGTAGCCGAGCACTTGTTGTGGAGAAATAATGAAGAGGGGGTGCCACCTGCAAAGACACTCCGACGCTCAAGTCAGCAATGTGCAGGCGAGCAGAATAAAGGGTTGAAGAGATGTGACGTACCTCGGGGGAAGAGCCAATCTTCCCCTTATATACATGTCAGTAGTGGGCCCCTCATGGGACAGGCCCATATTCCCAAGGACGCTGTCCAGCGGCCGTGTGTGTGCCGTACAGGACGCGTGTCCGGGTCGGTTGGAGGGCGCGTGTCCGGGCCGGGTATTGCTTGGGTCGGGTCGACCCGCGCTGATTTTGGGCCGGGCCATAACATATATATATATATATAAATGCATGATGTCGCATGATGTCTGTTTTATTGCTAAGATATTAATAAAGAATTATGAATATGCCTACCATTAAAAACCAGTTTCACCGCTATTAAAGAGAAAGTTGTTAGTACAAAAAGGTGATAAGTATTCAAAGTAATAGAATTTAAAAATATTTAAAGAAAAAACATTGTATTTTGTATCTAACATCTATGTTCAAATTGTTCACTAAATAATTTAGGGGTGTTTATAGATTGGATCCGATTCGTATATCCGTGGTCTTTATCCAAATCCAATCCGAAAATTACGGATATAGATTCAATCCGCAAGGCTATCGGATCAGATCCGCACCCTAATCGAATTGGATTGCGGATTTTGTGTAGGTATCCGCATGTTCGATCTGCATATCCGCGTATCCGCAAAAATAAAGAAATAAATAAATAAATATTATTTTTATGTTTTATTTCAACTAATAATTATCATATATGTTGTATTATTTTAATTTATTATTTAAGAAAAATATATTTAATATTATTTTAAGAATAAATATATTTTAAAAAATAGAAAAAATAAATTTTATTGATATTTTTTAGTAAGAATAAACTTTTAAAAATATTTTTATGTTTTTTGGATATATCCGACATTTGATCCGATCCGCAAATATGCGGATCGAATCCAAACAAAAAATATAGATATTAGATCCGATCCAATGATTTTAGTACAAATCGGATAAAAATTTTGGCCATATTCAATTCGATCCGATTCGATTCGCGTTCACTCCTACTAAATATATATTTTGTATGTTAGAACGACAAACACAAATTTTATTTAAAAATTTATTATTGACTATTACGTTATTATAAATAGAAAGCAGAAATTAAATTCCAAAATTTACTTAAGCGGGCTGATCATTTGACCGTCGGTGATTCAAACACTGTATGATGACACAACATTTGTTTTGGTAAATGATCACATTAATAACGCAATGAAACCCGTGCTTGTTTGGTCAGTTACTTCTTTAACTGGTATTTTCGTGTTTTGTCCAACGAATTTATTTTTTTTTATCCATTTAACACAAAAATTTCAGGTGAGCCCATTAGTTTTTTTTTTTTTATCCAAATGGTATCTCTCAATCCGATAGGTTAACGACTAATTTGTTGCGAATCTGAGCTTCATTTAAAGATTTATCGCTGGCCAATGAGTTGCTATATGCACAAAACGGGATTCGAACTCCCGATACTTGTTTAAGCGGACGAGTGAGTTGACCACTCGACCAACTCAAGTTGGTTGGTGAGCCCATTAGGTTGATTCTGCCTTTTTTAGAACCTGGATCTTCTTACCAGCCCAATGTAGTAGATATGAGATGGGCTTTTGCAACTACCAAAAATGAGGAGGATATGGGCTTTTTGGCGTTTCAGTTAGGCCCATTGTACATTCATAATGATTGAGGTGACAGACAACAGACATGCAAATCTGCGAAAACAAGTGAGGCGTTAACACACTCAAACTCCAAGCTGTTGCTGCTTATGGTCAAAACCAAAACAAAAAATAAAAATTTTATTAAAATTAAAATAAATAAAAAACAGGAGCGAGCGTCATTGTGTCAAAAGGTAGCTCTCGATTTTCCTACGATCGGTACCTTTCTTTCATGCACCGATCATTCTCATTACAAAATCGAATTCTTCTAGGGTTCTGATAAATCCTCAATCATCATTGTGTATTGAATTAGTTTCTGGTGAACTCTGTGATCCATGAAGATGGATTTAAGGTCCGGTTACAAGGTAATACTTCAGCTCAATTTCAATTTTTTTGTTTGTATTTTTATAACAAAATAAAAAGAAAGAAGAAAAAAATATAGTTTTTGAGAAGTTATATCTGTGCATTTTTTTAATAGTGGGTTAACTCTGAGTTTATGGTGAATTTGTGCTTGTTTAGAAATTAATAGTTGTTTAATTCGATTAATTTGAATTGCTGCAGGGGGTTGTTGGGCTTGTTTTCGGCAACGAGAGTTCTTCAGATGCAGATAGGTAAACTAGTTCTTAAATGTTATTGCAATTGGAAGTTTTCTGCAAGTGTAGTCAGTTCCTACCCTTTTCTTTTTTCTGATTTCATATGCTATAAACTTATAAAGTAATGGGACCTCAAGAATGTTCGATGTTCTTGCTTTGCTATACGAATGTTGTTTAAGCGCATTGTGGATTGGTCATTTGACTGAATGTTAAGTGAGAAATTCACTCTGCTTAACTAGTTTTCTTTAAATCTTTTGTGTTGTATTTA
Organism: Arachis hypogaea; assembly: GCF_003086295.3. Classification (NCBI taxonomy): domain Eukaryota; kingdom Viridiplantae; phylum Streptophyta; class Magnoliopsida; order Fabales; family Fabaceae; genus Arachis; species Arachis hypogaea. The sequence goes on from NC_092040.1 coordinate 91,929,884, forward strand.
GTTTCCCTTTACTATATTTCATCGTTTTCAATTATCCAGATACTACTTATTTATTTATTTTTATTTTGAATAATCTGTTGCTTAATCTTACTACATTAATGAGTTCCTAATACTTAATGCTACATGCTTGGTATTTATCTTGTAGCTATGTTGAGCGGTTGCTTGACCGGATAAGCAATGGTAAACTAGGAGATGATAGAAGAAATGCTATTATTGAGCTTCAGGCTGTTGTCTCAGAAAATCAGGCTTCCCAGTTAGCATTTGGCGCCATGGGTATACTTAAACGAATTGTTTTGTTCTGTTTTCCTTTTATTTATTTTTTATTTTGATGATTAATGCTTCTTTGCAGGCTTTCCTGTAATGCTTAGCGTCTTAAAGGAAGAGCGTGAAGATGTTGAAATGGTGACAAACTTTTCTTCCTTATCTTGTCTTCTTTCTAATTGTTTTGTATTGCTCAAGGCCTGGGCCCTGATCCTCAAGTCCACCATTAGTTATTAGACAAAATAAGGGAAATAAGAAATAAAAAAACTAGAATGTGAAATTTCTGAGCTTGTTTTTCGACAGCTTAATATGAGATTCATAGTCCAGTTCACCATGCTAAATCTAGAACTCAATACCATCTTCTCTCTAGGACTATGCAATATGCTGAATCAGTATAATGGTCATATTTTACAGTCTGTCATCCCTAAAGCAATTTCCCAATTTTGGCTTTGAGCTTATCCAGTGAACTTATTTACTTTTTCCTTTGGGGAATGATAAACTTTCCTCAGTCTATTTCCCCCGTTTTCTTTTAAGATATTTGAGATACTGATGCATTACTCAACTTACTTCACCGTGTCATATGTTGCTTTTGTTAATCTCGTTTAATGATGTGTATAGCCTCATAGGGCATAGGCTTTGTTATCTGTTATTGTGTTTGTTTATGATTATTGAGTGAGAATTCATTGCTGCATTTCTTTATTTCTCTTTCAACCCTTCTACGGTTGTGTGTTTTTTTTTTCCTCGTTTTTTCCCCCTCTCAGATGTGAATTCCCTCTCATGTATTTCTACCATTTGCTTCTAGTATCAAGTCTGAATAGTTTATTAGTTAAGATTACATTGAATTGTCCATGAAGGTTCGTGGTGCCCTGGAAACTCTAGTAAGTGCACTGACTCCCATTAATCATGGAAAAGGGTCAAGTAATGAAGTTCAGCCAGCCTTGATGAACACTGATTTACTTTCTAGAGAAGCAGACAGTATCTCTCTCCTTCTAAGTCTGTTGGTAAGAATTTCCTTCTAATCATGGGATGTATTTTCAATTATGTCGCAAGAATTTTGCTTGACTTCTACGCTTATATTGCATATAGATAATCATTATATCGTTTTCGTCATTTTTCCTTTGGGGTACTTTGACAGGAAGAGGATGATTTCTATGTGCGATACTATACTTTGCAACTGCTGACTGCCCTTCTCACTAATTCTCCACAGAGGTATTAGTATCATAGATTCGATTTGGATCAGTTCCTGAAATTTTTAAATCATCTTTCTCAGTAAAGACACTTGCTGGATTCCTCTTCAGGTTGCAGGAAGCTATATTGACCATCCCTCGTGGAATAACACGGCTAATGGATATGCTCATGGATCGCGAGGTACAAGACTTGAAAGCTCCGCAGTCTTCTCAGTAACTTTTTCAAACTTAATTGTTGTATTTTCTCACATGGCTACACAATATATATTTGTTTAACCCTTCGTATTTATGTTGGCTGGTAAAATTTCAATAACTATATTGGTGATAATCTGGTACTCTGTAAAAGTATTTACCTATGGAAATTGGAATATTCTAATATGGGTTGCCTATTGATCCTCATTTTGAAAGAAAGCTTGAAATATAATAATCAAAGTTTACCTCCAGGTAATAAGGAACGAGGCCCTATTGCTTCTTACTCACTTGACGCGTGAAGCTGAGGTAAACTTTTTGTTCTACTAGTATTTTTTATATTTATTGTGTTGGATGATAGAGTGTTTGTCTTATTTAAATTTATTTAATGATTATAGGAGATTCAAAAGATTATCGTCTTTGAAGGTGCATTTGAGAAGATTTTCAGTATCATAAGAGAGGAGGGAAATTCAGATGGTGGAGTTGTTGTACAGGTGATATATTAATACTGTCAGAAAGTTAAGTAAATTTGTTTTATGTGCTTCATGATGAAGCATACTAACCCATGGTTATGGTCTCTAATTGGAGCTTCCAAATTTAGATTTCCTCAAGCCTTTGTGCATACAAATATTTTTCTTTTGGGATAGATAATAGGAGTTTAGTTAAATGAGTCTTGCAAAGAGCTTACCTGTTTTGTTTTCTAATTATGATGAGCTAGTTTTGTTTACGAGTCAATATTATTATTATTATTATTATTATTATTATTATTATTATTATTATTATTATTTGGATAAAAAGTTATAGAACAATATGTTCCCAAGCTATTTTGAGACATTATGTCTTTCCATTACCAATTCCTTCAGATTTGTATAATTTATCACCTTTTGTTTATGCCAAGTGTTGAAAAGTGCTTTTTGTGATTTTTGGTCAAGTGAACTTCATTGGACGTTGAAGAGCTTATATCTAATAATTACAAATTCTGTGGATACGGTGCAGGACTGCCTTGAATTGTTGAACAACTTGCTTCGTAACAATGCATCCAATCAGGTTTGTTGACTCTGTTCTGTTTATTCAGTTCTAATCCTGTCCTGGTACTGACTTCAAATATGTATGGTTTAGGTACTGTTAAGAGAGACCATAGGACTTGATTCATTGATATCAATTTTGAAGCTGAGAGGAAGTGCTTTCTCTTTTACTCAACAGAAGGTTAGATTCTTTCAAATTTTTGCTCAAGTTTTTTTTTAAGTGAACCCATATAGCTAACCTTTTTTATAAACACCCTGCTAGTAGACAATCAATCTGCTCAGTGCATTAGAAACCATTAGACTGCTTATAAAGGGTTCCGAGGCTGATACTGGGAAAGACATGAATAAACAGGCAAATAAGGCAAATTTGGTTCAGGTTTGTCAAGAACATAGTCTTGTGATGATTGCAGACAGTAGCAATCTGGTAATCTTATACATCCATTTTATGTTGACTTGATTTTGATTGTAGAAAAAGCTATTGGACCATCTTTTGATATTAAGTATTGAAAGCCAGTGGGCACCTGTTGCAGTTCGATGTGCGGTAAGATATGCTCCCTCAATTTAACTATCAAAAACAGAAAGTTTTCTTCTTTATTTGCCTCTAGCAAAAAGTTTCTGTAATAAAGCTCTAGTTACATTTTATTGTATAGATAAAATGCAATGTCCTTTGTATCCTAAAGTGATAAAAAGAACTGGCAATCTTTGTTTGGTTGCATTGTTATATTTCATTCTGTAGAATAAACAACATCTAGATATGGTTGTTGTCAAGAACTATTGTCTCAAAAAGGGGTGCTCGGGTTGATAGTGTTTTACTCTGATAGGCAATGCAATGTATTGGTGATCTGATTATTGGAGATTCAAAGAATCGTGATCTTCTTGCTAGCAAAATTCTTGGAGAGGAGCCACAAGTTGAGCCTGCTCTAAATTCTATACTTAGAATCATTTTGAGGACTTCTAGCATGCAAGAGTTCATTGCAGCGGATTATGTTTTCAAATGCTTCTGTGAGGTTGGTTATGCATATAGATTTTTAGTTAATAAAGTCTGATACACGTTTCTTTTCTTTTTCTTTTCTTTTGTTTTTTTAACATGTCCCGTTTCTACTTCACTATCCCCCCCCCCCCCCCCCAAACAACAATCTATTTTGATTTACCTTATCTTTATCTAAATCAGAAAAACTCTGATGGGCAATCAATGCTGGCTTCTACTCTAATTCCACAGCCATATTCCATGAGTCATGCAACCCTTGAAGAAGATATCAATATGTCTTTTGGAAGGTTTGCTTTGTTGTTGATGCTTTAGGACCGCACTTAGTTTTTTTTTGGATTAACTTAATGTTGAAAATTGCTTATAATCATTTTATCAAAATCTTACAGATAGATTCATTGTATTTTGTAGATATGAAAATTAAATTTGTTTGATATAACAAAGCCTTGTTCATTTATAAATCCAAAATAATCACAATTTGTTTGTATGCTTCTCTCAATCAGTTTAATACTGTTAAATTGTTTCCATTTCAGCATGCTATTACATGGTCTCACTTTGGGTGAAAACAGTGGTGATCTTGAGGTATGTAATATTAATATTAGAAAATGATGATATTGGGTGGCAATTCAATGAACTATAGTTTTTTGGTTTTGGTCTTGTACAATGGAAATTGATTTTCTTGATTTTTTTTACTTTCTGAGCAAAAACCATATGGATAACATTGTGTCAATAATGTAGATTTGTTGCAGAGCTGCAAGTGTTCTATCTCATATATTGAAGGACAATCTCCCTTGCAAGGAAAGGGTATGCAATAATTCCCTACCTCATTGTATTCTTAGCTTTATTCTAGTACTAATTCTGGTCGAGGTATGACCAGAGTCCATGTTCTCTATAAATGCTTTATTTTTAGCTCAATGACCAAATATTTTATCATAACCAATGGTCTCGAGTCGAAATCTTGGAAGAAGAAACTTTATTTATTTATTATTTAAGAGAAAGGCCCACGAGACCAAATCAAGTACCCCAATTCTCTTTATATATAGGTGTAGAAGATAACTGGATTGGTCAACTGGAAAATTAATTATGCTAATAAACCAAAAGATGTATGATTTTTGAATAATCCCCTAATTGATTCCTAGTGATTTTGTATTGGACAAATTAGTCCCTTGTAAAAAAAATTGATAAATTGGTGCCTGATTTTTTAGAATATTAGCCAAATTAGTCCTTGATAAAATAACAGGACAAATTAGTCCCAAATAATTTTAAAAATAGACAAAGTCGTCCTGAATTTTTCTAATTTGGGAATTAAATTGTCTGAACTTTTAAAAGACAAGGGACTAATTTGTCTATTTATTTTGTTAGGGACTAGCTAATTTGTCTATTTATTTTGTTAGGAACTAATTTATCAATACAAAAATTGTTAGGGAACAATTTGGGTATTACTTGTAATTCTTTTGTTTGTTATGCACGCACTAACTTTTAAAAAAGTGAGAAGTTAAAATAGTTTATTATATTACCATAGAGCTAATCATGCTGCTGCCACTAATATATCCTCTTTTATTTATTTAGTCTCTGTCTTTTGTCCCTCTCTTTGCAGCTTCTCCTTCTAGTAGTTGAATAGAAGTTTTAATACCTTAGGGGGTAGTTTATTTTTCTTCAATGCTTTTAATATTCTGGTTGTGTAAAATTAAGAGCCAAAGACAATGCATTTTTCCCCCTACAACGTCTTGTTGGGTTTTGTTTTCGCTGCTTATACACCTGTTTCTGCTGTACCTTTTTTGGTTGTTAGATTATCCATAAAAACGGAAACTTTGGTTGTGTTTAGAAAAATCTTATGAGAAAACTTGCAGGTTTTACGAATTGAAATAGAGCCACCCATGCAATCTTTAGGAGCTCCAGAGCCACTACTGCATCGAATGGTGAAATATTCTGCCCTTGCTTCTTCCATGAAAGGCAAAGATGGAAAGTCTATTACATCAGCAAACTCTTATACAGAAGTCATTATCTTGAAATTACTGATTACCTGGCTAGCAGACTGTCCAAGTGCGGTACAGTGCTTCCTAGATGCTCGCCCCCACCTTACTTATCTTCTTGAGCTCGTATCAAATTTGTCAGAAACAGTGTGTATAAGGGGATTTGCAGCAGTGATCTTGGGTGAATGTGTTATCTATAATAAATCCACTGATAACGGAAAAGATGCATATGCCATTGTTGATGCAATAAGTCAGAAAGTTGGGCTCAGTTCATACTTCCTAAAATTTGACGAGATGAAGAAGAGCTTTGCTTTTGCCAGTGTGGAATCATCTATGACCCGTAAATCATTCGCCAGATCTTCAGCAGCCAGCATGGCAGATATTGAAGATGTAGATGAAAATGATTTGTCTGAAAAGAAATCTCCTGATCATCCAATTCTTTCTTCTGTCTTGGATTCTTACTTTGTGAATTTTGTCAAAAAACTGGAGGCAGATATTAGAGAACAGATTGTGGATGTTTATAGCCAACCAAAAATCAAGGTGGCGGTAGTTCCAGCAGAATTAGAGCAGAAAAGTGGTGAAAGTGACGGCGAGTATGTAAAGAGGCTGAAAACTTTTGTTGAGAAGCAGTGCTCTGAGATACAGGTATTGTTTGTACTTATCTTTTCCTTCTATAATATCCTTATAAGTCCCGAGTTTGTTCCTTGTGTGCTAAAATCAACCGTCAAATGTAAGATAATTTTACTTGTGTGATTCTAACTGGCATTACCATTTTTCTTAAAGTGAGACTCTAGTGTTGGTTTAATGTTATGCATCTTGATAAGATTATTTTGCAAAGTCTTTGCTAGGATGTGCTACGGTCAACTACATTACTACATGTTTAACAAGTTGTTAACCGAGATTATTTCTGATGGTTTCTTCTCTATAAATCCCTAATGATAAGAAATTAATACTGCAGGCTCAGAATCTTAATATATCACTTTTAGTTGGATACTTGGAGGAGGATTTAATGGTGGACTATTTTATTACCTGAATTTGATAGAGGGCATTACAAGAATAGAAAATACATAAACTATAGTTGCCAGTGTGGTCCAACAAACATCAATGTGAAATTCATCATTTTACTATTCTTAATATGTATTCGATGTTGTGGTTCTTTGTATGATCATTGATCATTATTCCAGGATCTCCTTGTTCGAAATGCCACTTTGGCTGAGGATCTGGCTAAGACAAGTGGAGGTAGCAGAAGTTTAGAGTCTGACCAAAGAGTAAGTGGGGCCTCAGAAAGAGTCCAAATGGAGAAACTCCGAAGAGAATTCCAAGAAGCATCTCAAAGGTTGGTGAACCTTCAGGCAGAAAAGGCTAAAGTTGAATCAGAGGCAGAAATGTACCGGAATTTAGCCGGAAAGATAGAAGCTGATCTAAGGAGTCTATCCGACGCCTACAATAGTCTTGAGCAATCCAACATTCAAATGGAGAATGAGTTGAAAGCACTTAGGAAAGGTGGGCCCTCAACATTCCCAGATGTGGAAGCAATAAAAGCCGAAGCAAGGGAAGAAGCTCAGAAGGAGAGTGAGGGAGAGCTGAATGATCTGCTTGTATGCCTTGGCCAAGAACAAAGCAAGGTGGAAAGACTTACTGCTAGATTGCTCGAGTTGGGGGAGGATGTTGATAAACTACTTGAAGGCATTGGCGACGAGGCAGGGGCCGGTGAAGATGACGAAGATGATGATGATGATGATGCCGAATAATATATTTCAACTACGCCCTGCTAGCTTCGTGTTACACATGTCATGTTGAATTGTACAGTCTAACACAATTTGTTGAGAATGGAGCAGAAGATATATTCCATGGTTGAATCTGTTATGATTTCTTCAGGACCCTGTTTCTTGCTGGTGTTTTTGCAATATCATTCTCTTTATTTCTCCCTTTTAGTATTGGCGAATCAAATTTGGAGAAATAATTTAAAGTTCAGTATTTGTATTCTGTTGATATTTTAGATGAGGACTCTCTTGTTATTGTATATCTATGAAAATTATGTTATTTATTATTTAGTCGTTTCTCCAGCCTTTCCTTTTCATATGGTTCAGAATGAAAAAACTTGTTAATACTTTTCCCTTTTTCCCTTTTGGGGGTTCTACTTTATTATGCAAAGAACTCCTTGTTTCTGTTTGATTTATCATTACTTGTTATGAGATTATTGTGTCATGATACAACTTCTTCCAAAAACTTAAGTCGATAGGAAGAGATAACATATGATTATATCTCTTAACATTGTGATATTATGAGAAATACATTCTTATAGATTGAATCAAAACAAGAAAAGATTCAAGTTCACAAATTGAATACAAAACTGACATAACAAAAATGGATAGTACTCTTAACAATTGTCAATGACATCTCTCAGTTATTACACAGTAGAGCTGAATAATTATAATTAATAATGTTTAATGATGCTGATAAAACTCAGGCTCATTATTTGTTGTGGCCTCAGCATGATATAATAATATTCATGCACTTTCTATTTTATGTACACCTAATTAGGATCCTAGAGACCATGTAAATAAAAATGAGCATTTTGACTTGCATTAAAACTAGATCAGTGAAGGCCATAAAGAACCTTAAGAGGGTCTAATTGTCCACTGCAGTAGCTAGATGAAACAGTAGAGATCTCTTGATACCCTTTCCACTCTTCAGAAGGCTTCAAGACAATAGGGTTCTCAATGGCTGCAGAGTTCATACATATCATGAACTTGTAATCATCAACTCCTAAATCAGGTAGAGTCTTGCCTTTTCTGTCCCATGGATTCCATACAACTGCACCAATATAAGTATATATAACAAGGTGTTAAGTGAGACATAACAAGATAATATGCACCAATTGATATTGTCAAATAGTTTTACACTGTCATTCAATCGGTACTTGTAATATGAAATTGGGTAAAGTATCTTTTTTTTCTTTGAAATTTGCCAAATAATTCAAAAGTTTTCTTTTGTTTCAATTTGCATCAAATATATCCATGACAACTAAATTTTCAAAAAATTTAGGACTAATCTAGTAATAATGCATGATAACTATCTCTAATTTACTTGTGTTGATGGTTGGTTCTTGTAAAATTGTTGCTGAATTGGTTCTAAGTTTTTTGAAAAATTAGACGTCAAGGGTATATTTGATACAGAATCAAAAACTTTTAGGATAAAATTGAAACAAAATAAAACTTAAGAGTATATTTGAAACTTTTAGCAAAGTTTAAGAACAAAAAATATACTTTATCCTAGGAAATTTTATACCGATGGTGCATACAGATTAAATCCGTATTTAAAAATTTAAGATGACAAGTAATACGTAGTTAAATGTTGTAGAAATTTTTATGAACTTTTAACTATTCAACAACCTGCATCAGGCATTGCATTCTTCTGAAGTACAAAAGTTCTCTTCTTCTCATGGTCTATGATTGCAATTTTTGAAGGGCTGCGCAAGTACACCCTGTCAATCTACAAGGTAACACAATTATTAGAAATTTATGAAATTCAAATCAATTAATTAAAAAAAAAAAGAGAGATGTCTTTCTATACAAAAAATTTATGCTTATGATGTGAGTTCTAACCTCAAACCAATTGAATGAAAATATCAAAATTCAATTTAATATATTCATACCTCTCCATCAAATGTAATTGCATCTGCTTGTTCTGTGAACCTTGATCTGTTCATCAGATTGTCAAAGTAATCAAGTGTCTCCAATCCCTCAATTCTCACTTCACTGCAAAAGTGCACCATTCATTCAACTTTTCTTAGTCACTTAATTAAGAAACATGTTACAAACTAATCAATTTGATTCATAGCAACAATCATTTCTATAAACTTTTGCATACCTGATATCTGATACTGATAGATAGTTGCATAGTGCAAATGTGAATGAGAATGCTTTGTTATCAGTGTTTCTGACTCTTGGGATCAGAATCAACTTTCCAGGACTGATAGAGATGCGAAGCCGGAACTCAAAACTGCGAAAAATTTACATATAAGCAGTCTATTTCGGCAAGCAATTCGCTACTTTTGTGATTAACTGACAAGTATTTTTTTTAAAGATATAATTCAGTACTACACTGTATGCAGAATTTGGATTGAATCAATGATTACCTGCGAGGTGTCTTCAAGTCAACTCCGGTTGACTTGAGTATCAAGTCAACTGATGATTGATTGTCTGATGGTGGTAAAGGTGAAGGGTCTCTATCCAATGACCACATTCTGTTTCTTGTGAATCCATATTGTTCAAGTGAACCAAGATCACCAAACTGAAAATTCAAAAACTTTAGGACTTAAAGAAGCAACTATAAAAGAAGTTTTGTATGATGAAAAAAGTGTTAAACAAACTAACCCTTAGAAAGCATGATGATATGCCTCCTCTGATTGCTTTAGGCTGTTTCCAATTTCCCTGATTGGTAGAAAAAAAAAATCCCCATAAATTACATTAATTAAGCATGTTTATAAATTTCTCCTATCGACTGGAAAAACAAAAATTCAAACAAGCACATGGAACGTTCACACCCACGTTTAAGAGAGTTGATCTTGGATTTGAGAAAGAACATGAGTTTAACTTCAAGCACTAATTAATTATTGAATTTAATTTTGATGCACTGCTAGTAGAAAGTAGTTTTTACACGTGCATCTAATTACATAACATCATATCAATAAAAATAACTACCTTTCACATACATTGACCGCGTGAATGGTCATCCAAAAGAACGGATGTGATTGCACGACTGTTAAAACGCTTTATATTATTAGTGCATCAAAATTAAACTCTTAATAATTATGCATTTTCAATGGAAATTAATGTATATTGTTGTTAACATTGCTGTAATGCATTGGATTTAAAAAGTGGAAAGAATCTTATTCCCAGACACACACCACTATGGTTGTTAGTAAAAGAAAGGGAAAAAGATCCTCTAAAGTGACAATGTTAGTAGAATAGTAAACTGATGCTTTGATCACTTTTAAATTTGTAACATTTATTATCTGTGAATTCCACCATCTTAATTTAATGGTGATTAGTGGTGTACTTTTTTCACTAAGTGACAATACAACTTTAGAGGATCGGGATCCGAAAGAAAGTAGAAGAATTTATTTATTTATTTATTTATTTATTTATTTATTTTTCTTCTTTACCTTGCTGCTCATAAAAAGTAGCTCTTCCTTCCTTTCATTCTTCCAAGAAACAACTTGTCCTCCGTACAGAAGCACCTGAAAAACACATCAATTCACAACAATTGGTTTCTGCTGAAATTTGAAGTTGAAGCTTCTAACATCAGATCAATTTTGTTAAATCCATGGTAGCATCTTCAGAAAACAGAATAAGGAATAACAAAAAAGTAAAAAAAAAAAAATTGTTCGATACAAAAATTCTAAAAATGATTATTAATTAAGTTCACACTTCCAAAGTATCAAAAAACTATTTCCAACTTAAAAACTTCTATATCTTATTTCAGAATTTGATACTAAAAATTGTTCCTAGAAAACTCATACAAGAGAATATATTCAGGATTCATTTCAATATGCACTTTACATATTTTATGATTAAATCATGAATAAGAAAACAGAAAAAGAAGAAGAAGAAGAAAAACAACCTCAGCTGAAGAACCCTTAGGTTCAGTTAAAATAATTCTTGGCAATCCATGTTTGTCATGATATATGTTAAACGGCATCGAAGATGATGATGTTGGATGCAACAACCTTGTTCTTATTCTACTCTTCACTCTCGCTATGCTCCAATCCAGCTTCAACAAACCAAAACCATAAACATATATATATCAGAGAAACAGAAACACATGTTTATAACTTTATACACACACACACACACACACACACACACACATATATATATATATATATATATATATATATATATATGTTACATGAAACTAGCGTAAGGTTGAACCAAGGTTTACCCTTTTGGCAACTCAAAGGACCCTTTTAAAATTAATGAAAAAGAAACAATTTTGCTGTTGAATTCTTTGAAAAGAAAATAATGGGGTGGCTGTGTTTTAGTCAAAGACTAAGCTTGAATTGAAGTGTTCATGTCTTTGGTGCTCTAAGAGGGTGTTCAACAATGCAAGTTCATGTTGGAAAATGTGTATGGTATATATAAAGCATGTCATGGATATTAAAAAGAAAAAAGAAAATTGTGAATGGAAAAAGGGAGACCATGGTTAACGTTGGATTTGGACAATAATGCCCTACATTTATCAACCATACTTTTCATATATGAATTTTTTTTTTCTTTCGGTGTCAAAATCACATGTATGGTTTATTTTTCTCGCATGTATTTTTGGTTATTTTATCGAAAATATCCCTCCTTTTTATTTTCAAGAAGCTTAATATATTTTTTTATTAGAAATATAATTATTTGTGTATATTTTTTTATTCGTTTAAATTTTTAGTTAAATAATTTTATAATATAGTATCCAACATGGTATCATAATATTAAAAAAAAAAAGAAAATTTAGCATGTATAAAATAAATAAAAAAATACAAAATACAAAATTAATATACCAAAAAAATATTTTTTAGATAAATATATCATGATGATATATAATTCTATTATTTTTTAAAAAAATTTAATAATTAAAGGTTGTCTACATAAATAACCTTCAATAATTATACAAACAATAATCACCAAAACTAATAATTTATATTCCATTGTTTTTATCCAAGATACAAGAAAAATGGAAAACAACAATAAAGAAATGAATGCAAGGAATCTTTTTTGCCCTCATGCTCTAATAATGCCTATTATTATTAAGAAATAAGAACACATATAATATTTTAAAATTCCTTTTGTGACCTCGGATTCTTTTGTTCCTCATTATCATGTCTTTTTCAGAAGTTAACCATCAAAATGTTATCCTCTGGTTGGTCCAGCTTGTACACGTAAGCACTTCTATATGCTGTGTCATGTCACTTTACAATTTTACATGCAACTCTTTAGTATATTTTATTAAAAAATGTTTAAGTATATTATTATATTGATATTTCAGTAATTTTAACTGTTAATTTTAATTATAAAAAATATATATAATATATAACTAAGATTAATAATTAAAAATTATTAAACTACTAATATATCAGTATATTTAAAAAAAAATTTATTTTATTATTATATATTAATAAAGTTTAATTGTGATCCAAAATGAATATATATACGAATGAATAATGCTAATTACATGAAGTTTCAAAAGTTAAATTGATAGCATTATTGAAAATTGAGATATATTGACGTGAATGGTGTAGATAAATTCTGCCTAGTGTTCGATATTTTCAAGGAATGAGTGCGGAAATTAGGCACTCTAAATAAATAAATAAAAAACATTAGTTGATATTAGTTGTTGACGTGACTAAGTTGAAAATTTCATGCACTGAGATAAAAAGTTACTAGCTAGAGTATCAAATTAAAGAAGAATTTCTTCTATAATTAAATATTTAAATTTATATGTTAGTTGTTTTCATTGATGTAGATGTGAAAAATTTTCTCCTTCCTTCAATTAAAGAAAAGAAAAACTAAGGATAAAAAAGATCAATCTCGTTAGGTCTATTTTTTTAATTTTATAATAGACGCTAATAGTTTTTGAACAACTAATATGCATTTTTTAGATTTTTGTTTTGTTAATTAAAAAATAATTTAAACTAAATAATTAATTAATTAATTAATAACTGTATTATTATTATATTGGTGTTAGGAATATTTGGTATATAAATGGTATTATTAAAAAAATATCAACAATCTTAAAAATATCTACAATTACTTGCAAAGCTTGATCACTCAAAGTACCATGGAACTATATATCCTTATGAACGTATTCTTCAATTACACTCATATATAAAATGATTCAACTTTGATATTTTTGAATCCTTTAATTTATTACCTTAATTATTAATTGACAGGCATTCTTCTTCTTTTGGGATATCTATTGGCGTGCATAATTTTATTTATTTTCATTATACCTAAGAATCTTGTTGATATCTTCAATTTAATCTTCAGACTCATCGTTAATTAAATGTTGTTTTGTTTACTCTCAAATTCATACATAATATTATCATTAATTAGCATATCACTACTAATAAATATTCAGTATATATGACTTATTTGTTTATTTATTTATCATAGCGATAGATTAATTAATTCCATAAACTGGAATAATATATATGCTTTTTATAAATTTATATTTTATTCTTCATCGTACCTATTATGAAATTAATTTTTTAATTTAAATTAATAAAAAACTAATATAAATAATTATATCTCTTCTAACACTCATTTTTAAACAAGTGTCTCTTTTAGATTTATTTGATTTTTCATAATTTTTTTCACTTTTTATTTATTTTATGTTATTTTTTATTTTTAAAATTTATTAAAGATTAAATTTTAAATTTTTTAAATATAAAATTCTAATACTATGTCATAAAATTATTTCTTCTAAAAATTTAAACTAATAAAAAAACAATTTCAATTATTATATCTCCATGTTGGTATTCTTGACCTTCATCATCCATAGACTATTTATATTTTTATAGTATAGTATTAAACAGATGATGATGTATTGTCATCTTTATCTGTCTAAAATTTTGTGACCACATAAGGCATATTCCTAGCTATCTAGTATCTACATTTTCCGGCAAATATCATCTACAAAATTAGTCATGTATGTTTGTAAAAACAGAAAATTTATATCTATAGTCTATCATGTTTAATTAATTTTGTATATTTCTAATTGTAGTTTCTTTTAGCTTTAAATTAAAGTGTGCCGATGATACATATATATTCATCATATTTTAAGCTGAAAATGAATTTTATCCAGATGAATGAGATTAAAAAAAAATATTTACATCTTTTGATTATAAAAAAATTATTATTTTACGTTACTAATTACCTCTTTTCTAAGTATTTAAACGTTAAAACTATTATATAAAAAAATGCAAATGATTTATATTTATCATTTGGCACCAAAGTGACAAATTTTTAATATATATGTCTCCTTGAGTTATATTAGTTAAACTATATTTATAATTAAATTTTTTTATGAATAATGCTATACATTCAAATTTTTTTATTAATCAAGTTTAATTAAATTAATTTAATATAATAAAATTTAGTTATAATTAGTATTATTTTAAATTTTATTATTTAATTTAACTAAATTTAATTCATAAAAAAATTAAATGTGTAGCATTAATTTTTTTTATTGGGTGCAAATTAAAGGGTGTAGAAATTAAAAGCTATAATTAAGGTAGAAGTTGCTTTCTGTCTACGCAGATATGGGTGGAGAGAAGAAAAATTAGAAAGGAACAAATTAAATGTGGGCCTAAAGCCTTAAGCATATCACCATCTTAAATACTCTTTCCTATTTTCTGCATAAACCCTTACATGGGAATAGAAAATGACATGCAACTTTAGTATTATTTATTATGGACAAGTTTTTCCTACTTTATGTTTTTTGTCACATAATACTTATAATATAATATTGGAAGGGCGGTGGTATGAGGTGACACCAAATTAAAGCATATTGGAATGAATAACAGTAGCCTATGTTCCATAAAAGACCAATTTATCATGTTTCACAAAGTTCAATATAACTTGAGAAAAAAAAAAAAAGGTTGATGATATGTATATCATACACTATATATAGTCTTTTGATAACAACAATTACCTCTTCATGTTGGCAGACAAAGGGTGATTGTATCATTTGGTGAGTGATTGATGCGATATTATCATTATTTTCTTAAAGTAAATTATAAGTAGCTTTGAAAAGTTAGTATGAGAATAAATGTCAATTATGTAACGTTTGAGAGGAGAAAAAACATGGGGATAGGAAAATTTCTTAGGATGAGAGATTTCAATTCAAGGGTAAAATAATGGTAAAACATTAACTTTGAGGTCAAAATCCTCTAAGAATTGGATATATATATATATATATATATATATAGGGTTCGAAATATCATTATTTATATTCTTTTTTTATATTAGTTTAAATTTTAGAAGAAATAATTTTTTAAAATTTGATTTTTTTTAATTTAAAAAAAATTAGCAAAATTACATAAATTTTAAAAAGGACTCTTATGCAAGAGAACGTATTAAATATATCATTCATATATTTCTTTTACGAGGTTAAGCTTGCGAAAAAATTAACCTAAATAAAAAGATATGCATGTTAAATAAATAGAGAATAACAATTTAATTTGATTTGTTAAATTTTAATTGATTCAATTTAGTTTTTTTTAAATGTGACTTTAGACTATTTTTTTCATTTTGGGTGAAAGGGAAGGGTAACAAAGAAAAAGAAAAGCAAAAAAAAAAATAGAAAAGACTAAACTAAATTACTATATCAATTAAATCTCTTAAGTAAAGATCAGTATTGTTACGGTGGATAACCGAAGATTGATGGGTTAAACGGCGTTGATTGGCCCAAATGTGTGAAGGAGGAGGATTTCGAATGGGTCTGCAACTCGGAGGTCTCCGTCTGACTTGTTCGTGCGAGGAGATGGGGGTGGTACCTGCAAAGACACTCCGATGCCTAAGTTAGCAAGAGTGTGAGCAGGTCTAGAGAGTATTGGACTTAAAGATACCTGAGGGGTGTCAGTGTATTTATAGTGGTGAACCAATAACCACCGTTGGAGTAGTGCCATATTTTTAGGGTGTTAACCGTCCCATTATCTTAGGGAGGTTAAGATATGGCTCGTGGAAGTGGTTAGAGAGATTCTAGGGGCAGTTACTCATTTGAATGAGTGTTTATCCGCCAGCTAATCTCGTGCCCGACTTCTATAGAACAGGTCGTGGTGAGTACCGACTTCATAGGATGAGGATTGGTACTGGTGAGGCCCAACCCTTTGGATTAGGTATTTTGCTTGATCCTGGGCCTTTATTATTGGGCCAGGGTATGAACAGTGTCCCTACTCGAGCCCAATTTTTTCAAGATTTGGGTTCGAGTATTCTGTTCGGGGTCGTAGCCGACTTGTTGGAGGACCGACGTGATTTTCTGTGTCCTTTTGGTTCTGATAGTTACGTCTAATCAAGCGTCATGTCGTTAGGGATGTGCGTAGGTCTTGATAACGGTGCATTCTCATTAATGACTGCCCCGCTTTTACCATTATGTCCCTTAGCACGTTTATAAATACTTTCGCTCTTTTTCATTTTTTGTTTCTGCAACTTTTCGAATTTCTTCTTTCTTCGTTCGTGCTGCATTCTTGTGTTTCGGAGACTTCTGCTTCTTCCAACCTTCATTTTTGGATAAAGGTTAGCTTTTCTTCTTTCGTAACATGCTTTGTGTTTGCATGCTTTATTTTGTAGATAGATAGGTTGGTTTGTAGACTTTGGTTCCGTATCTCCTCGCTTTAGAGACCGTGTTTTTTATTTTCCTTTTCTTTTTTCTTTTGTAGGTTTTTGTCACCCTTTATAAGAAAAAGAAATGGCTTCCGTAAATGTTCTTTCTCAATGGGTTGATGTCACGGTCCTAGGGGAGGAACCCTTGGTTGACGCCGAGTTTATCACCCACCTTTGTACTCACCACAGAATTTGTACTTCTGAGGAGGACGAGGCAAAGTATGAGTTGGTAGTCTCGGGTCCAGAAGACCGGGTTTGTTTTGGGAGGGCCAATGAGGCGGCCCCTCATTTTTTCTTTATGTATGAATGTATGATCACCCGTTTGGGTGTTTTTCTTCCGTTTTCTGAATTTGAAATGGCTGTTTTACGCCACTGTCGAGTTGTCCCTACCCAGCTTCACCCCAATTCTTGAGGTTTTCTGAAAATTTACCAATTTATAAGTCACGCTTTGGACTTTCCGACCTCTTTGAGGATTTTCTTTTATCTTTTCCATATGACTAAGCCCTTCAGTGGGCTAAATAACAAGCAGCAATGGGTGTCTTTCCGAGCCATACAAGGTCGGAGAATTTTCACCCTTTTTGACGAATCCTTCCACGACTTCAAAAATTATTTTTTCAAAGTGCAAGCTGTAGAGGGTCACCACCCCTTTTTCTTGGATGAGAATTCTTCCCCTCGCTTTCCCCTCTATTGGTTGGAGGCCTCCCCCTGTGAGAAGTACCGTCTGGACGACCTGGATGAGGTGGAGGCGGCCATTATGGGGTTTTTTCGAGAAGTGTGGGGGAGGGCTCCATACTTGGATACTAGGAAATTCCTCCAGGGATCGCCGACCTTTGTTCGGTCACAACTAGGTAGTTTTTTTATATATGTATATACATTTCTTATTTTCGACTTGTATCTGCCGACTTGAGGTTTGCCGACTTGTAATTTTTGCTAATTGTTTCTTTTGCAGATATGGCAAGGAAGAATGCTCAGGAATCTTACCAAAGAGTTCAGGAGGCTAAGGCAAGATCTCGGGCTAGGACTGGTGGTACCAGGGTGATCATCTCTCTCCTCCTCCTCCTCCTCCTCCTCCTCCTCCTCAGACTATGGGGACTCCTTCCCAGCCCATTGTAATTTCTTCTTCAGCTTTGTCTCGGCCACTCCCCTCCGCCCGACTTCTTTCTGAGCCAGAGAAAAAGAAGCGCAAGACTTTAGAGTCTGGCTCTTCTTTTGATGGTGGGGTTAAGGCGGATGCTCTCACATTCGTCCGAAAGAACATTTATCCTCATATAAGTATGAATGATGTCTCTGTTCGGAACCACCTTACCACTCTGGCTGAGGAGAGTTTTAGGGCGGCGGGTGTTTGTGGCAAGCTCTTGGATATTTTTGAGAAGACTCCTCTCAGCTCTTTGGGGTTAACCTCGAAGGTTGAAGAGCTGGAGGGAAGGCTTCTTTCTTATCAAGAGCATGAGAGGGAGTTGAAGGAGGAGGTTGCCAAGCTGAGGGCGGAGAGGGATAGCCTTCGGGAGAAGGAGAGTAAGCTGCAAGCCCAATGCAATATGGAGGCGGGTTTGAGGAAAGCAGCACAGGAGAGTTATCAGAGTTTATTTCAAGATCTTGTGTCTGTGAAAAAGGATTTGCTGAACTCTCGAAATGCGTATGCCGAGTTGGAGGACTCTGTCGCTGATGGTGCCAAGGAGGCTTGGAGGATTTTCAAGGAGCAGGTCGGAGTTATTGCTCCTGACTTGGATCTTTCTCCTTTAGATCCAGACAAAGTCGTCATTGATGGTGCTATTGTGGATCCTCCTGCCCCCGTAATCGTTTCCGAGTCAGAATTGAAGACTCGGGGGGCAGAGGATTTATGAGTCCCCTCCTCGTTCCAAGGACGCTTCGAGTTCTTCTGTTGTTCCTCCGACTTCCTCTTCATCTCCCGTGGTTGCCTCTCTTCCTGATCCTGGTGGCGCTCTTCCTGACTCTGGTGGTGGTGATCCGTCTACTCTTCTGCAGAAATAACTTTTTTATGGCTATATGGGGGCTCGGCCTGTGAGTCCCCCCTTTTTTAAACTCTTTATATGTTGTTTGTTGGTGGTGTTTGGACAATTTCTTTTGGCCTTTTAAGGCCGTAAACAAAATATTTGAAAAGTACCCTTTTTAATAAGGGTTTTAAATTAACAAAATAAATACCCTTTTTTGGATAAGGGTTTAAGTTATCTTATGCGTGTATGCTTTTCTGATTTTGATTTTTCGAAGTCCCCTTGATCTTTTTCTGAAAACCTTTCCCTTTGGCTTGTCTGTTTTTCTGAACCCTTTTGTGTAAGGACTTTTTGACAGCCTTTGAACTTCAATCTCTTTTTTTGTTATCCCTTATACTCAACTTTGTTTTATTGAGTTCTTATAACTTAGGTTATTTTTGCGATTCGTTTTCTTTTCTACTCGGTTTTTTCCTTTCGACTTATGAGTCGGGATGTTTCCGAGTTTTTTATGATCAACTTTTATAACCTCATTACACCGACTTGTACCTCGTCGTTTTATCCTGACGACCATCTAGGTCGGTTCATGGGATTTTCACGTTTTTTCGAGCTTAAGTCGGCGCGTTTCGTAGAAAGACTTAGAAAATAGAAAGGAGTTTATAAGAGATATTGTAAATGGAAAAAGATCTTTATTGATTGGGGAGGTACCTTCTTGCTACTAAGGGTTTTTAATAGCCTTTTTTCCCTTAGCCTCTACTATGATGCCTCGTTAAAAATCCTTCTCCAGAAAAACCCTTTGATTTTGGGAAAAAATCATGAAGTTGGGAAAAGAGTACATCAGGGAGTAGAGTTCGCTTTTTAACTGTAGTACCTTTTCATATTACAAGCATGCCACGACCTTGGGAACTCACTGCCGTTCAAGTCGGTCACTTTGTAATAACCTTTTCCTAAGACTTTCTTGACCTTGTAAGGTCCCTTCCAATTAGCAGCGAGTTTTCCTTCCCCTGATTTGCTGACTCCAATGTCGTTTCTGATTAAGACCAAGTCATTCGGGGCAAATGTTCTTCGAATGACTTTTTTATTGTATCTTGTAGTCAACCTTTGCTTCAATGCTGCTTCTCTTATCTGGGCATCTTCTCGGACTTCGGGGAGCAAGTCGAGCTCCTCTTTGTGCCCTTGTATGTTTCCGATCTCGTCATGGAGAATTACCCTTGGGCTTTGTTCATTGATTTCTATTGGTATCATTGCTTCTACGCCATAGACTAGTCGGAAGGGCGTTTCTCCAGTGGCGGATTGGGGCGTTGTCCTGTAAGCCCATAACACTTGGGGGAGCTCTTCAACCCAGGCTCCTTTTGCTTCTTGTAATCTTTTCTTTAGCCCTGCCAGTATGACTTTGTTGGCTGCTTCGGCTTGCCCATTGGCTTGCGGGTGCTCCACCGAGGTGAACTGGTGTTTGATTTTCATACTGGCTACTAAGCTTCTGGAGGTAGAATCGGTGAATTGGGTTCCATTATCTGTAGTAATGGAATAAGGTATCCCATATCTTGTGATGATATTTTTGTAGAGGAACCTCCGACTTCTTTGAGTGGTGATGGTGGCCAATGGTTCTGCTTCTATCCACTTTGTGAAGTAATCTATTCCCACGATCAGGTATTTGACTTGTCCTAGCGCTTGGGGAAAAGGACCTAACAAATCCATTCCCCATTATGCAAAGGGCCATAGAGAAGTGATACTGATGAGCTCTTCTGGTGAAGCCACGTCGAAATTTGCATGCATCTGACATGGTTGACACTTTTTCACAAATTCTGTAGCATCTTTCTGCAAGGTCGGCCAGTAGAATCCAGCTCGGATTACTTTTCTGCCTAGTGACCTTGCTCCGAGATGGTTTCCGCAGATCCCACTATGTACTTCCTCTAATACCTCGGCAGTTCTTGAGGTCGGTACACACTTTAATAATGGTGTTGATATCCCCCTTCTGTAGAGAATATTTCTCACTAAGGTGTAGTGTTGTGCTTCCCTTCGGATCTTTTTTGCCTCTTTCTCCTCTTTAGGGAGGATGTCGAATTTCATGTATTCGACCAAGGGGTTTATCCATCCGAGGTTTAAACCGACTACCTCAAGTACTTCTTGTTTGTCTTCTATTTTTACTACTGAGGGTTCCTGGAGGGTTTCTTGGATCAGGCTTCTGTTGTTCCCTCCCGGCTTGGTACTTGCTAACTTGGATAGGGCGTCTGCTCTGCTGTTCAGATCCCGAGTTATGTGTTTAACCTCGGTTTCTGCAAAGCGCCCAAGGTGCTCCAGAGTTTTCTCCAAGTACCTCTTCATATTTGGGTCCTTTGCCTGATACTTTCCGCTTATCTGGGAGGTCACCACTTGTGAGTCGCTGTATATCATCACCTTTGTAGCACCGACTTCTTCTGCCAGCTTTAATCCAGCAATCAAGGCTTCATACTCTGCCTGATTATTTGAAGCTGGAAATTCAAATTTTAGGGAAACCTCTATCTGGGTTCCTCTTTCATCTACCAATATTATGCCTGCGCCGCTTCCTGTTTTGTTGGAGGATCCGTCTACATAGAGTTCCCGTGTAGTTGGTTTTTCCTCCTGATCCCCCTGCGTATTCTGCAACGAAGTCGACGAGGCATTGGGCTTTGATCGCCGTCCGAGTTTCATATTTTAAGTCGAACTCGGAGAGCTCTATTGCCCATTGAACCATTCTCCCTGCAACATCCGTCTTTTGGAGGATTTGCTTCATGGGTTAGTTCGTACGGACTCTTATTGTGTGAGCCTGAAAGTAAGGTCATAGCCTTCGTGAGGCTATTACTAAGGAGTAGGCAAACTTCTCTAGTTTGTGGTATCTTAGCTCAGGGCCTTGTAGAACTTTACTGATGAAATAAACTGGATGTTATCCGACCTCATCTTCTCTTATCAAGGCTGATGAGACAGCCTTGTCCGCTACGGATAAGTACAGGACGAGGTCTTTTCCAGATACTGGTCGGGTCAGAATAGGAGGTTGGCTTAAAAACTTTTTGAACTATTGGAACGCCTCTTCGCATTCAGGAGTCCACTCAAACTGACATCCCTTTCTCAATAAGGAGAACAGTGGAAGGGATTTTAGTACCGATCTTGCCAAAAATCTGGAGAGGGCTGCAAGTCGGCCATTCAGCTGCTGGACTTCTCTCAAACAAGTCGGGCTTTTCATCTCTAGGATGGCTCTACACTTATCGGGATTGGCTTCGATCCCTCTTTGTGTTAGCATAAATCCTAGAAATTTCCCTGCCTCTACCGCGAAGGCGCACTTTGCGGGATTTAGTCTCATCCCGTGCAGCCTTATGGTGTCAAAGACTTGTGAGAGGTCTGACAGGAGGTCGACTTCTTTCTTGGTCTTTACCAGCATGTCGTCAACGTATACTTCCATTAGACTCCCAAGGTGAGAGGAAAACACTTTATTCATCATCCTTTGATATATGGCTCCCGCATTCTTCAATCCGAATGGCATGACCACGTAGCAGAAATTAGCTCTGGGTGTGATGAATGATGTTTTCTCCTGGTTTGGCTCATACATTGGGATTTGATTATATCCCGAGTAGACGTCCATAAATGATAAGTATTGATACCTCGAGCTGGAGTCCACTAGGGTATCAATACTTGGCAGTGGATAAGGGTCCTTGGGACATGCCTTATTTAAGTCGGTATAGTCGACACACATTCTCCATTTGCCATTTTGTTTTTTGACTAGCACTACATTGGCTAGCCATGTTGGGTACTTGACTTCTCTGATGAAGCCAGCTTCCAGGAGCGCCTGTACTTGTTCTTCTACTATTAGGGCTCGTTCTGGGCCGAGCTTGCGTCTTCTTTGCTGTACAGGTCGGGATCCCGGATAAACCGAGAGTTTGTGGGACATGAGCTCGGGGTCTATCCCAGGCATGTCAGAGGCCTTCCAGGCGAAGAGGTCAGAGTTATCTCTTAGGAGCTTAGTCAATCCTTGTTTTAGAGTTTCCCCTAGGTTGGCTCCTATATGAGTATTTTTCCCTTCCTCTTTACCGACCTGTATCTCCTCGGTTTTTCCTCCCGGTTGTGGTCGTAGCTCTTCTCTGGCCCTTACACCGCCGAGCTCTATTGTGTGGACTTCTCTGCCCTTTCCCCTCAGATTTAGGCTTTCATTGTAGCATTTCCTTGCCAACTTTTGATCTCCTCTTACCGTTGCTATTCCTGCTGAGGTCGGGAATTTCATGCAAAGGTGGGGAGTGGATACCACGGCTCCGAGTCGATTAAGGGTAGCTCTGCCGATTAAAGCATTATATGCTGACCCCACATCAATGACTATGAAGTCTATACTCAGAGTCTTTGATTTTTCCCCTTTTCCAAAAGTGGTGTGGAGGGGCAAAAATTCCAGTGGTTTTATTGGTGTGTCCCCTAATCCGTATAGGGTGTCGGGGTAGGCTCTTAATTCTTTCTCATCCAACCCTAGCTTGTCAAAAGCAGGCTTAAAAAGGATGTCCGCTGAGCTTCCTTGGTCTGCTAGGGTTCTGTGGAGATGGGCATTTGCCAGGATCATAGTTATTACTACTGGATCATCATGTCCAGGGATTATTCCTTGCCCATCTTCTTTTGTGAATGAAATGGTAGGGAGGTCGGATGACTCCTCTCCGACCTGGTAGACTCTTTTGAGATGTCTTTTGCGAGAAGATTTGGTGAGTCCTCCTCCCGCGAACCCTCCTGAGATCATATGGATATGTCTCTCCGGAGTCTGCGGCGGTGGGTCCCTTTTATCCATATCATCTCGCTTTCTTCTTCCCATGACCGTCCGACCTTTCTATGAGATACCTATCAAGCCGACCTTCTCTAGCCAGCCTTTCTATCACATTTTTAAGGTCGTAACAGTCGTTTGTGGAGTGACCATATATTTTATGGTACTCACAGTAATCGCTGCGGCTCCCCCCTTTTTTATTTTTAATGGGTCTAGGGGGTGGCAGTCTTTCAGTGTTACAAATCTCTCTGTATACATCCACTATAGAAGCTTTCAGAGGAGTATAAGAGTGGTATTTTCTTGGTCTCTCGAGATCGAGTTCTTCCTTTTTCTTGGTTTTCCTTTCCCTCTCTTTTGTTGAGGGAGGGAGCCCAGGTCGCCAACTCAGGTCTCTCAACTTAGCGTTTTCCTCCATATTGATGTACTTTTTAGCTCTTTCCTGTACATCACTTAGAGAACCTAGGAGGGATTCTCCGACCTCCTATTTTATTCCCAGGAGGCTCGGTGCATGTTTCACTTTGTCTTTCTGGATAGAGAACCTCATCAAAAACTTCCTTGAGAGGTCTTCAAAACTAGTAACCGACCTCGGGGGGAGGCTATCGAACCACTTCATCGCTGCTTTCGATAGAGTGGTCGGGAAAGCTTTGCATCGCGTAGCGTCGGAAGCATCAGCTAGGTACATCCGACTTTTGAAGTTGCTTAGGTGATGCTTTGGATCCGTCGTTCCGTCATAGAGGTCCATATCAGGGCTTTTGAAGTTCCTCGGAACTTTTGCCCTCATTATGTCCTCGCTGAAAGGATCCTCCCCTCCTAAGGGCGGCTCTTCTCTTTCGTCACAGGAGTTGCGACCTTTGAGGGAGGATTCTAACTTTAAGAGTTTTCTTTCTAACTCTTTTTGTCGTTCTATCTCCTCTTTTAGGTTCTTTTCAGTTTCCTTTTGTCGCTCCCGTTCTTGTTCTAACTGTTCTAGGCGACTGTGGACTAATCCCATGAGTTCAGTTACATGGGATGGTCCCTCTTTCTCTGATTCACGCCCTTCTGAAGAGTTTACCTTCGGGTTTTTTACTCCGGAGGTACCTTCCCTGTGTTGATCATTAATTTCCTGGTGGAGGGTGAAATCCGCATCGTTATTGCCTGTGTCCAGGTTCTCTTGCTCAGAATCTGTCTCCACATGACCTTCTTCGTGGGATCTGTCCGCCATCAGTGGTTGAACTCTCGGGTCCCCGGCAACGGCGCCAATGTTACGGTGGGTAACCGAATATTGATGGGCTAAACGGCGTTGATTGGCCCAAATGTGTGAAGGAGGAGGATTCCGAATGGGTCTGCAACTCGGGGGTCTCCGTCCGACTTGTTCGTGCGAGGAGATGGGGGTGGTACCTGCAAAGACACTCCGATGCCTAAGTTAGCAAGAGTGTGAGCAGATCTAGAGAGTATTGGACTTAGAGATACCTGAGGGGTGTCAGTGTATTTATAGTGGTGAACCAATAACCACCGTTGGAGTAGTGCCATATTTTTAGGGTGTTAACCGTCCCATTGTCTTAGGGAGGTTAAGATATGACTCGTGGAAGTGGTTAGAGAGATTCTAGGGGCAGTTACTCATTTGAATGAGTGTTTATCCGCCAGCTAATCTCGTGCCTGACTTCTATAGAACAGGTCGTGGTGGGTACCGACTTCATAGGATGAGGATTGGTACTGGTGAGGCCCAACCCTTTGGATTAGGTCTTTTCCTTGATCCTGAGCCTTTATTATTGGGCCAGAGTATGAACAAGTATCTAAAATATGCACAAAATCCATCTTTCCTCCAACAGAATTGGTTTTCATCCATTTAGAATATCAGAAAGAGTTTAACTTGGCCTAAAAAACAAAAAATATTTTTAACGAAATGAATAATATTATACATTTAATTTTTTTTATAAGCTAAATTTAATTAAATTAGTCTAATATAATAATTTTTTATGATTAGCATTATTGCAAGTTTTATTATTTAACTTGATAAAATTTAGTTCATAAAAAAATTTAAATATATAACATTACTCTAACAAAACACTAATCTGAATTATTAGTGTATATTCACTAAATAGTTTAAATTTGTCTTATTTAACATTCATTAATTATAATAAATACTAAATAAGATTTTTAACTATTTTTTATTTTTTTTGTTACCAAACATTTTGCTAACTAATTTGGTAGTCATCAATAATAAATAATAACATTTGAAAAACAATAAACAAATAGTAAAAAATTAAATGATCTTATTATTTAATATTTATTAATTATTATTAAAATTATTATATAAATTTATATATAATAAATATATAATTACAAATATTATGTATATAAAATTATAAATATATTTATGTTATATAAAATATAACTTTAGAAGTCTCTTTCAGACATTATCG
Organism: Arachis hypogaea; assembly: GCF_003086295.3. NCBI lineage: Eukaryota > Viridiplantae > Streptophyta > Magnoliopsida > Fabales > Fabaceae > Arachis > Arachis hypogaea. The sequence continues at coordinate 91,955,977 of NC_092040.1, forward strand.
AACGATAAATTTAGTGTCTTTCTCTATTTATAACCTAATCCTAGGAAGGCCTTAATTAATTGTTCCCTCATTAATTGGTAAAAAAACAACATATCCATTTCCCTTCTTATATATTATATATTATGCTCACACACACCTCTATTGAAGAGTCATGCATAATAATTAATATAGCTAGCTAGGACTACTAATTTTATACATAACAACAAATTTCAAAGGTTAAATTGGTCAATTAAAATTCAGAGCATCAAATTAAGTTTTACTAGACTATTTTACTATGCTAATTAAATTAATATATAGAGTAGTAATAATATTGTATCCTACTAATCTTCTGGATATTCTTTGAAAACCTTTCAGATAAATTACTAATTTCTCAAATATATATATATATATATATATATATATATATATATATATATATATATATAATAAATAAGAAAGCTCAAGGACATTTATATATTATTTAATAACTACAACTTAATTTGGCGTTTCAAACTGCACCAAAACACACATACCCATTCATCTTGTTCAGAAGCTTCTGCATGGTAGTGAATAATGGAAATATTATTTGGATTATTCCAATGAGCATATTTATTATTTTCTCTACAAAACTTTATTTTTATCTTTTATAAATCATATACTTGAGGCTTTTCAATTCCTTTTCAATTTCCATGGTTGGTTGGTATGTAACTATGAATGTTTAGCCGTAAATTATTGAGTGCCTAATTAATATTTAATAGTAGTGAAATCTAAAGGAGCTCAAGATCAAGTCTTAAGCATTGAGCAATGTCCATACATTTGTCAAAGAGATAATATTATTGTAAAATTCAACAATATACATATACATATTTATTATTGCTAAACTCACAATGAAATTTTGATCAATTTTGTTACAAAATAATGGATGCATTTTCATTTTTAAAGTATGAAAATTTGAATAAATTGCTAAATTCGTCTCTAAAAAATTACTCTTTCTTTAAATTGATTTTCAAAATTTTTTTTTAATCAAATTCGTCTTTCGAAGATTTTAAATTAGTCATGTTAGTCTTTTCGTCACTTCTATTGCTAACAACGTCAAAAATTATTTATGTGACACGTTAAATAATACCACACATATTACAATACATATTTGACATTCTTAATTAGCTACTAACATAATAAATTTATACAATTAGATTAAATCAATCTTAGATTAATGAGTAATGACATATATTTTGAGGGCATTAAAATTTTTTAATTTAAAATTAATTTGTTCTAATTTCATAAGTTTATAATATTAACAGTTAATAATTAGGATAGTCAAGTACATAATATATATGGTGTCACTTAATGTCTCGTATCAACAAATTTTAATACCGTAAATAACAAAAATGACAAAAAGAATAATCTGATCATCAACTTAAATTTTTAAAGACAAAATTTAATTAAAAAAATTTTTAGAAAATCAATATGAAAAATGAATGATTTTTTAAAAATAAATTTAATTATTTACTCATGAAAGTTTAGATTTGTATTCGTATAAAACTTTTGTTTGTTAAATATGTAAATTAATCTGAAGTGCGTTGTTGCGTCCAATAGTGTGTTGTTTTAGACTTTTGGAGAATAGTTTGTGTGTCATTATTTTATTTGTAGCTTCAACATACTAATTGTGTCATTATCTCTCAAATCTCTCTTTCAAATATTTTAGTATAATGGAAGAACACGTGTCCTAATACTCTTTAACATCTCTTTTACTATGAGGGTTGCAAATCTAGAGTAATATAATTGAAAAATATTATATAATTTGTCAATTATAAGTTAAATAAAAATTTAGTTTGTTGAGTTATTTATCTATTAAATTTTTTCTGTTAGCTTAAGTTTTAAAATAAAAAAGTTTATAATATAGTATTAAAATTTTTATGATTAAAAAAAATCTAAAATTTGATTCTTCTTAAACTATAAAAAAATTTAATATAAAACAAATAAAAACTAAAGCGAGAAATAAATTTTATGCAAATTTTATTAAGAAAAATTATTTCATTGTTATCATTTAAAATATATCTATGAGGAAAAGTTTGAATTTTCCCCCTGAAATTATTAGTTATAAGTTTTATTTTATTTGTTTTTGATTTGCTATTCCTTATATCTTAAGGATATATACTGCTGTAAAAAGATGCATTTGATTTACTAGTCCTGTTTTTATTATTATTAATAATGCTCCACATTCATATAATTTCCGTAATCAAGTCAATCAAATTATTTTTTATTTATGCGCTCTCTTTCTATTAACGTAAAGCTTTTTTTTTCAACATAGAGCTTTTTTTTCTTAACGTAAACCTTCTCTTCGTTCTTCTATCTCAACGTAAACCTTCTCTTCCTCAACGTAGAGCTTTCGTGTTCTTCTCTACTTTGATTTCTATAACATAAAATTTCGTATTATTCTTCGATTTCTTCTTCATTTTCTTCTTCGACTTGTATTGCATTTAACTTCTTTCTATTCTTCTTTGTTTTTTTTTTTCGATCTGCATTGCATTTATCTTCGTTTTCAGATTTTAGATTTTTTCTTTATTTTCAGATTTCAATAGCATATCAAAATATTGAATGATTCTACTTCAAATCAATTGAATGAGAGCGACTTTGATTATTCTTCTAAATCGAATCAAGCGAACAAGGTTCGAATTATTCAATTTTGAATTGAATTGAATGGAATGCAATCGCTAAATCCAGTTGTTTATGAACACAATTTTCTGTTCATTTAGTATTGTACATTGGTTTTATGTTGATGGTATTTCTCGGTTCATTCTAGACACAGATGTTCTGAATTTGAATTTATATAATGAACAATATTCAGTTTATTTAGTATTATACAGTGGTTTCACTTTGATAATATTTTCGGTTTATTCTAAACGCATGGTGTTTCTGAATTCGAATTTATATAATGGACAAATGTTCGGTTCATTTGGTATTATACAATAGTTTCGCTTTAATAATATTTTTGGTTCATTTGCAGTTTAAGTATGTTGTCGATGAATAATTTGTCCCAATGGTTAGAATGACTTTCAAGACAAATTGAATGGAATGGAATGAAATCTAATACAATTGAATAAAGTGATAATAAATAATTTCATTCTTTTTGGTTAAAAAAAGGCTCAATCATCAACAAAAACACATTAAATTTATTTTTAGACCCAAATGAATTTCAATTAAACTAATGAATGAACCGAAATTACTTAAAGAATAAAAAATTTAGTCAATACTTATCAACAGCATCAACTGAACCTCAATTATTACACAAATAAACCGAAATAAATTAAGAAGAAGAGGAGGAGAAGAGAAGAAAAACCTGCATGTACGAAGAAGAAGAAGAACGGTTTTCATATTAAAGCGCAAAAAGTAACGTTGGAGATATTGAGCACGTGTACACGCTCTTTTAACTAGTGTGATTTTTGTTGATGTTGGACATGCTTAATTCAACTTGAATGACAAAAAAATTTGGATGTGTATCTGATCCGTTTCCTTATATATCAAGAGATTTAAGGCTTCATTAAACTAATTAAAAAAAGAAAAAATAAATAAATGTCAAATTATTTATAAAATATTTGTCTCTATCTTTCTTAAATTGATCTTTAAATTTTATAGTCATATTACACACACATGAAAAATCAACAATCAATAATTAATTATATATATATATATATATATATTATAAATATGTATAAATACATGATAATTAATTTAATAATTCACTCTTTGTTATGCGTAGAAAACATTAAAAAAAAAACCTTCAGGGGAAGCAGACATCATGACGATGCTTTAATAGTATTTCAACATACATACATAAACAGATAAACATATATATATATATATATATATATATATATATATATATATATATATATATATATATATTTCAAAGATAAAAGAAATGTTTTATATATAAATATGGGGAGGGAAAAAAATCAATGCAAAAAGACAATAAGGATTCCTGTTTAGTGATTGAGTTATTGGGGTCTAAAAACTGTTCAAACATGGTGGCCAGAAATTAAAGCAGTGTTGCTCATTGTTTTTTATTAAACCCCACCAAGAAAAATGACGGAAAGTGAATAATTGACGAAGGTGATGATGCCTCTTGTTTTATACAAAAAGGATAATACATAAAATCAACAACTTTATTATGATTATAAAAGCAAAGATTCCACATCAAAATGGAAGGTAGAGATAGCGTACAACTTAATGAAATGATGTATCTATAATATATATTTTTTTCATTTTCTTTTTTAAAAATTCTTTTAAGGGTGTGATTAATTATGACCTTTTTCTGTTGTTATTAAGCCTTTTGAAGAATTTGAACGATAGTGCTACTTTACTTATATACTAGAGAATTTGCTTATTGTTTATTAAGATAGTTTTCATAAATTTTATATTTTTATTTATTTTTTATATATAGAAGATAGGTATAGTATTGTGTTTAAGTTAGACTTTCATTCCTAGTGACATATTAATTTAATTTGAGTCACTCTAATAATTAGTTTATTCATCAATTTAAATAAATATAAAAAGTTTAAATTTTGTTTTGTATATATAATAATTATTAATCAATAATAAAATTTTTAAATAAAATTCAGATCTACATAAGTTCTTTATCTATATAATAATAATAATAATAATAATAATAATAATAATAATAATAATAGTAGTAGTAGTAGTAGTAGTAGTAGTAGTAGTAGTAGTAGTAGTAGTAGTTTTATTTATGTTAAAGTTGTATCATTGATTTGGGACTTGATGACAACCCTTTCAAGTTTTTAGCAAGATTTAAAAAATCTCCGCCTTTGAACTTGCTCAATAATAGTGTGAGTTCTTGATTAAAATACAAATATATAGAAGTTTACGTGACTCATAATATCTATCAAAATATGTGTATGATATAATATATACAAAATTCATTGCGTCTTCTCCCAAAGAAAACGTCAATTTTTGTCATGTCATTTTCTTTGGTGCATGCTTGTGCATGATCGACCATGTCCTTTATATATGTGTGGGTAGGATTGGAAGAAGAAATTTGTTGTAGAGTTATATGAGATTGTAAAAAATATAAATGTGATTAAATTTATGATTAGTATTAAGAATTCTTTGTGTAGTAATATATTAGTATTTTTATTCGTAATAATATTACGAAAATATAATTTTTTTAAAATTATATTACTCTTGATATTATAGATTATGATACAAAAAATTTATAGCATTAAATTATTTTTATAAAAAAATCGTAAGGGACAAAAGTTTTCGTCGACTAAGAAGACCAAAATTTCTGTAGATAAAAAAATTGAACAATAAATTTTTTAGTTATTATTTTCATATGAAAGAGTTTAAATTTTTTTACTAATAATTAATTTTAATATTCGTTATCTAAAATTTAAAATAATTTAATATATATACTTTTATATTTGATTAGGTGTTAAATTTGTTGCACAAATAAAAATAATTAATTTTTATACTTGCTATTTAAAAATAATATTTTTTACTCTCTATATATAAAAATATAATTAGATATTAACATAAAAAAATTATATTGATAGTTACAAAATTAATTCAAATTTATTTTTTAAAAAACAATTGAATCTTAATTCTAACTTTTAATAACAATATTAGTATTTTCTCCAAATTATATGTAATAAATATTTGAAAAAGAAAGAATTGAAAATACAGATTAGAAAGATAAGTAATACAAATTTAAAACTAAATAAAAAAATACATATAATAATATTTTTTATTTAAATTATATTATATTATTAATTTTATTTTTTGTAGAACAAAAATGTAGAGAAAAATAGAGAATGAGAGAAAAAAGAGAGAAAGATAAAGAAGAAGAATGAGAGAGGGAGTTTGTTAATTTTAAAAGTAAAAAAAATATTTTAATTATAATAAAAAAATATCTGGTGACATATTTTAATTTGTCATATTACAAATATAAAATATAAAATTTTAATTATATATAGAGTGGGAATGATAGATAGAAATAGAAAAAAGAGAGAGATAGATAAGAAAATGTAACAAGGAGGTTTATTAATTTTAAAGAGAAATATTTTCTCTAAATTTTAATAAGAGAGTGTCATGTGATACATTTTAGTTATTACATTAGTTAATAATGTATAATATAGCTATATTTGAATTTTAACATTTTAATTTTAATTTTAATTTAATTTAAATATAATTAAAAATGCTATATTATTTATTTTAATTGTTAAATTTATAATTAGTAATTGATAATGATATATAAGAGAAATAGAATGAGTGAAGGAATGAGAGAAATAAAAAAAAAAGAAAAAAGAAAAGATGAAGAATTTTTTAATTTTAAAAAAATATTTTAATTACAATAAAAAATAACATATAATATATTATTAATTATAAATTAATAATATATAATAAATATTTGTCCTTTTATTTTTTTTTTTTTGAGTGTTGGATGTATAGTGTTTATTTAGTCTCCAAAGTAAAAGTCAGTTTTGAAGGCAATAGCCTCTCTATTGGAAATCTGTTTCCAACGTTGTGGGCTATATGCTGTGAAGAAGAAAAAAACATGGCCCAAAAGGAATAATGGTATGCAAAAAAAAAAACGTAATAAATCCATCCTGACCCAAAAGAAAAAAAAATCCACCAAATAACTTAAAGGGCGACAAATATTAAATAAAACTGCATTTAAAAGAGAAATTAAGATTAAGATATAGAGACTAAAAGATAAAGATTAAGAGATAGAAATTAAATTAAGTATTTGTATTGTATTTTATATAAAATCTATTGAACTGAGTTACAGTTTAGTATTATATTTAATTTAACATAAATTAAATATAGAGATTAAAGGGTTGATTTGAAATTTAAAAAGTTAAATGAGAGTATTTTTAAAAAATATTATTTAAGTTTTAGTTACCATTTTTAAATATTTTAGTTCTCTGTGTCTCTACTTTTTAAAAGTATTGAAGAGACTGTAATTTTTGTGTCTCAAAACTAAAATTTTAATTTTAATCTCTAATCATCAAACACAATACTCAATCTTAATCTCCTAATTTTAGTTCTAATACCAAAAAACAAACGCAACATAAATGCCTTTAAACACTGGTAAGAGAAAATAAATGCTTTCTCCATACAAATTAGAATGTCAAAATACAACACATTTACAGGAAAAAAAATAATAAACCATAATATAGGCTAGTTAGGTAAAAAAAGCTTAAAAGTAAATTTGAGATTCTATTTTTTTGATAGCAAAAATTTACATATAATTATTTTTATATAAAATTGATAGTTGAAAATTATTAAAAGATAATTTAATTAAATATATTAAATTATTTAACAATTTTTAACTATCAATTTTTATTAAGACAACTATAATTTAGTGTCTGTTGATAATTATAGAGAGGCGTTATTTCTCTTTTTTTTGTGAGATTATTACCCCTGTTATTTTTACTTTGTAGTATATTTAGTTTTTTTTTTGGGCTTTTAGATAAAAAATTAGTGAAAGAATTAGCCGAATTAATAGTTAACCGATAAACCTTCTAAACTAGTCGGTTTATTTAAGGATTTTCAGTTTGGTATCAACCTTCTCAAAATAGTGCCGTTTAACCTAAAAAAAACTGTAATATTCCAAACGCAGCCTCTCAGTTCCATTTCTCTCTTTCTCCTTGAAAATTGAATTTTTTTTTTTTGTTGTATCGACTAAAAAATTGCTGCATGTATAAGATGAAATTTAAATTTTTAGTACTTATTTAAGCGAAAGAGTGAATTGACCACTCTATCAATCTATATTAATTAAATAATATTGATGTTGTTGCTCATATATTATTGGCTTGTTGCTGATAATTACTGATGAGTAATAATTAAATTAAAAATTATTGAATTTAAATATTTAAAATTATATATTAAATTTTTAATTAATATTTAATTAAACCGATCGAATTTGGATTGAATTTTGATTAACTATTAAACTAGTGAACTAATTATTTTACTGGTTCAGTGATGGGTTTGGTTCTTGCAACCTTCCAACCCTAACAAACTCAGCCACCGTCCCATCGCCGAGCTCTTTTGCTCTGGTAGAGGGTGCTGTTGCCGCCAACTAGAACAGACTGTGGGTGCCATTGTTGCCTGTGGAAGGTCTGTTCGCTTCTCCTCAATCCTCTTCTCGTCGACGTCGCACGAAGGCTTGCTCGGAGTTGTTGGAGTTGCCGCCACAAAAGGCTGCTCTGTCGTCCCCTCTGCTCGCCTTTCCGTTCTCCATCGCGAGCAACGTCTGCTTGCTTCTTCGAGTGACGTTGCCGTTCTGTTCGTCTCTCTACTACGATTCTACTTGTTTTACTCTATTCTTTATCACTGTTTTTACTTTTCTTTTTTTTTATGATTTCATTTATTTTATTTTTAAAATTATAGGTTAAACTAAACTCAAATAAATTCGTAATCTTCATTAGTTCGGTTCTCGCAACCTTAATTTTTGTCTCCTTATTTATGATCTATTGTTTTTTTCTTACTAAAATTGGTTTTTGGTTAAAGCATTTTTTCTTTAGCTTGACTGGTTTGATGCCTGGTCCTGTTTTCAAAACCTTGTTGCTGATACAACCTCTGTGATGAAGGTCGAGGAGACCGCAGTACAAGAACAAGAAGTTGCTGCATTCACCAAATAAACAAGAGGACGACAAGTGTAGAGGAAAACGAAAACCCTGATATTGGTACACCTCACCACCAGACGAACCTAATTGCGTTAAATCTAAATTGAAAATGAAGAATAAGAAGACTATGGAAGTTGCAGTGAAAGAAGAAAATGCCGAGAATGAACCTAATGGCTCAGAATCAAAATTGAAAGATAAGAAGAAGAGATTGTTGAAGGAAGCAGAGAAGGCGGACAAGCGAGGTGTTTGCTATCTGAGTCGGATCCCCCCTCACATGGACCACGTCAAGCTTCGTCACATTCTCTCTCAATTCGGAGATATACAACGCATCTTTCTTGCCCCTGAAGGTCTTCTTTAATTCATGTTTTCACTTGTTTTTCTCAATTTTTGAAATAATGAAATTAAAGCACTCTAATACTTGAAGCGTTTTTATTTTGATTTTGCAGATTCTAGTGCTCCAGTCTCAACTAAACGGTCGCGGGGTGCACGAGACCAAGCGTACTCAGAAGGGTATTTGTTTTCTTTTTGGCAAAATAGCAAAAAACCCTGCACTTATAGATTTTGGGAAGATATAAATAGCTCATAACATACTAACGGCTCTTTGGTTTAAGAAAATGGTGAAGACCATACCAAACAGCCTTGAAAAGTAGCATATTTTGACGAGCTTAGTTTTGTTGAGTTCAAATGTTTGTGTAGATAGTTTTCAAATTGTAGTGAGATTTTCTGTGCATCATTTGTGGTCTGAGCCTCTGGGAGAATTTCTTTTCTCTCACGTGTACCTTTTTTCAGAACTGAAAATTGGTATATAAAATGTTAATGGTTTTATGTTGGTAGGAATTGATCATTGGTAGGAATTGATCATTGGATCTTTCTCTGTAACTGCGTAGGTGGGTTGAATTCAAGAATAAACGTCTAGCAAAGAGGGTTGCCAATATGTTGAATGGTGAACAGATAGGTATGCATGTATGAATTTGAGTTGTGCTGGCTCTTTGTTCTTGATTCTCAAATGGAAAATCATAATGACTTCTCATTGATTCTATAATATCAGATTCTTTACCTCACATCCATTGCTATTATATGATGTGGTGTTTAGTTTTGCTTATAGTAGATAGTAGTGGAATTATTATATACTTCTATGGAAATAGGAATTTTGTCCGATCAATGCATGTCTTATCAACCTTTCAGTGATAAGCTTAATATGGTGGAAAAAGAAAGGAGGTCAAGATTCAATTATACATATGCTTAGACCATGCTGAGATCAGAGTCCTTAGGTTTTTGGACTCTGTCTGGTGCTCAGTTCATGGTTTCTTAAAGGACTTTACTATTTCTAATTTATCTAGAAATTGGGCTTCTGTTATCCACTTTATGGAGGACATCTTATCCTCCTGCCTTTATAAGTCTCTTCTTTATAATTAAATTTCTTCAGTAAAAATATACAGGAAATAAATAGTATGCGATGTGTTTATTCTGGTGTTCACTTGTAGTAGCAGGACTATTCATTGAGTGGTTTGTTCCTCATAGATTTGGTTGTCAAGTTTCAATTTTCTGATTTGCATAACTTCATGTTCTTTGTCCAGGGGGAAAGAAGAGGTCATCGTTCTACTATGATCTTTGGAATATTAAATACCTAAGTAAATTCAAGTGGGATGATCTCACTGAAGAACTAGGTAGGACTATACAATCCGTATCTTGTTTTCATTTTTTGATTAACATATCTTGTTTTTATTTAGTTAAAGCTTAAACGAGTCTTGTTACAACAGCATTAAAGAAAGCTATTCGGGAGCAAAAGATAGCTTTAGAACTTTCTGCTGCCAAGAGAGAGAGGGACTTATATCTTTCCAAAGTCGATAAGTCACGTGCTTTGAATGCAATAGAGGAGAGGCTAAAGAAGGTACTCTATCCAGTCCAAATTCTATTGAATACAATTTTGAAGGTTGCATTTGGAGAAAATTTCATGTATTAATATGTCAGACAAGAAACTTATGTGCTGGTTAAAAACTGATTGGTGAACAATCTCACTAGCAAAAAAGAGGATAAAATAAAAGTAAAAAAGAAATATGCTGCTGTCTCTAATCTTCATTTTATAAAAGACTCACACCTTTGCCTTACTTAGTTTGTCCTATACTATTTTCTAGTAGAAGAGTAACTGAAGATTTCCATGAGGAAATAAGTTAAAATATATATTGAAATGGTTGTCCAATAGTTGGTGCTTTAAATTGAGCAAGCAATGAAGTTTACAACCAGGACTAATTTGAAAGTGTCATGCTGCAACAACAACAACACAACAACGACAACAAAGTTTTGTCTTATTAGGTGGGGTCGGCTACATGAATCAAACGACGTCATTGAGCTCTGTCACGTATCATGTCTACAGAGAGACCGTTTATATGTAGATCTCGTTTGACCACCTCATGGACGATCTTCTTAGGTCTTCCTCTATCTTTCACCTTTGTCTATCTTCCATCTCGTCCACCCTCCGGATTGGGTGTTCTGTCGGTCTTCTTCTCACATGTCCAAACCACGTGAAACGCGCTTTTACCATCTTTTCTACAATGGGTGCTATTCCAACTCTCTTATATCTTCGTTCCTTATTTTATCCAATTGCGTATGACCACTCATCCATCTCAACATCTTCATCTCTGCCACACCCAACTTATGTTCGTACTCCCCTTTGGCCGCCCAACACTTCATACCATAAAGCGTAGCCAGTCTTATAGCCGAACTTACATTTTATATATTCCATCTTGCTACGGCTTATGCGCAGACCATACACTTCTAGAGTTTCTCTCCATAAGTCCAATTTCTTATTTAGGTTTTCCTTTGACTTTTCCATAAAGACGATATCATCGGCAAAAAGCATGTACCATGGCACAGGCTCTTGGATGTGCTCTGTGAGTACTTCCAAGATTAATGTAAAAAGATATGGACTTAAGGATGATCCCTGGTGTAATCTTATACCAATAGAAAATTCATCTGTCACACTACCTTGAGTCTTCACATTTGTTGTGACCCTATCATACATGTTTTTAATTGTACGAATATATGCAATTCTTACTTTCCTCTTTTCTAAAACCTTCCATAAGATCTCCCTTGGCACTCTATCTATCGTATGATTTTTCCAAATCAATAAACACCATATGTAGATCCCTTTTATTACTACGATACCTCTCCATCCCTTGAAAGTATCATGCTGCATAGTAAGAAAAATAAGAAAACCGACTCAATGAATGTTGGCTAAAACCTATTGGTCACTTAGATTTTCCCAATTTGTGATGTCACGTATGCTTTACTCATTTGGCTTGTAATTAAAGTTCCTTGCAAGTTCTGATATTTACTACTTGCCTAAGTTGCCTTTAGTGCTATGCCTATGATTATCAAAGTATTTTCAAACAAATTTCAGACAATTTATGCTTTTTAATTAATTCAAATTCAGATGAATTAAAATATTTTACAAGTATGGAATTCCAATGCTTATATCTCTGTTATTCACAGTAAACTATTTTTTGGATCCGTTGGATTGCTTTGAATTTTGGCTTTTATAACTTATCTTTACGGGGACTATTTAGCTCCATAAAACTAGGGTAGATTTACATGCTGGCTATGATTTTCATTTGTAATGTAAGATCATATTTTGGATTATTGATGTATCTAGTTAGTTTCCTTATCCTTCATCTGTATTTGTGAAGAACAATGTACTTGTGGAAGTTTGTTATTTTCATTGCCATACACCCCATGATCTATAATTTCAAAGGGTAATACTATGGTGAAGATTGTTTTCGAATGAAGAGGGAAGATAGTTCTTTTTACAGGAGTAAAGGTCAAAAACAAAATAAAGATCATGTGCAATGCACATGTCCTCTATTAATTTAGTGAGAATCTCTACTCTTGGCCCAATTCTCCTCTTCACCAAAGAAATTTTCAATTTCAAATTCACATTATGATTATATATGGAGGTTAATTTCTGATGCCATTTCAATTGGTCTCAACAGAAGCAGAAGATTCAACAAGACTCTGGACAAGTCGCAAAAGTGATTCGCCATTTCCCCCAAACGAAGCCAATAACCGCTACTGCTAAAGAAAGTAAACCTGGACTCTCTGATGATATACTGGATGCTGTAAGAATCAATGTGATTTTGATTTATAACTAAATAATTCATGTTTTGGTGTATCTCTTTCATTTATTTAGGCCGTAGCTTAATGTATTACACCCTTTACAGGTATTTGGTGGTTCGTAATCCATGTATTGATACTTCAACATCAGGAGTTCAGAACCCAAAGAATAGCACTGCCAATTTTGTAACATGCATATAGCAATTTTCTGTATTCAACTTTTTTTTGGGTAATATCTAGAAGATATTGTTCTTAGTGATTGAAGGTTTTTGACGTGGAAAATTGAAGTAATCTAGAAATATAATAGTGTGTTTTTGTATGCAGTGAATTTTGTTATATTGCTATACGCCTTCTAACTTTTAGTTTTAGCCTTGTAGGCTCCAATTATATTAACCGAAGTTCGATATTTGGATTAATTGTTGGTGGAAATTTAGGTGCAGTTAATTTCAAGTGAAGTGACATTGATAATTGAGGGTCGTTAGATGAAAATTTAGTTAAATTATTCAAATCATTTAATAATTTTTAGCTATCAATTTCACATGAAGTTGATTGTATATGAGTTTTCACCTTAATTGTTATATTGAATTTTGTTGTGTCATGATTCACATTTTATATGTATACTTTAATTTTATCCTCAATTAATAAACATATCAAATTTGCTTGCTAACATTTGCCGAATGAGTTACCAGTAGCTTCTAAATTTCTAAATTTGTTAATAATAAAAAATATTTTAAAACGTGACTACAGTATAGACACTAAAAAAAACTGTGACTACAATATCAAATTATTAACAATATTAAACTATTAAATATATATTTTCACAACGATTTTAGAAACCAGATTTTAATGTGATGTTTTATAAGTATAAATAAAAAAAAATTTAGAGAACCAATTTCATATTCAATAACTTGAACAACTTTTTAAATTTTGAAAAAAATTCTTGTAAAAATAAAAAAATACCTAAAGAACCAATCTAATCTAATGTTCATACATATTCACAGTACGCGCTGAAAATAAAAAGCGCACAAACTCTTGTTTCGCTTTAGCCACGTCTGTGCCCTATCTAGCGTTGGCGTTTGCCGCAACACGTAGTGCCATCCATTCCCAAAATGTGATTACAGTATCAAACTATTAAAAATTATATTTTCACAACAGTTTTAGAAATCATATTTTAATGTGATGTTTTATAAGTATAAATACAAAAAAAAGAGAAAGTTTAGAAAACTAATTACATGTTCAGCCAACTTGAACAACTTTTTAAATTTTGAAAAAAAAATCAATAAAAATAAAAAATCCTAAAAAACAAATCTAATTTAATGTTCACACACATTCATAGTACGCACCGGAAAAAATAACCACACAAACCCTTGTCTTTTTCTCTCTAGCCACGTCTGTGCCTTACCCAGTGTAGCCGTCTGCTGCCGCACGTAGTGTCATCTATTCCTAAAACCAGTGCCGCCGACCCTGCCGCTAACCACCACCACGTTCATGTAGCACCCTCCCTTCGCGAACGTAATGCCACTGACCACTGCCGCGTAGCACCGCCGCAGGATCCTCTCGCGAACACATCACATCCGCCATCGAGGAGACCGCCACATGTCCACTATTGTTGTTGTGTTGAGGTCGCGTCGTTTCTTCTTCTTCTTAGTTTTGGATGCTCCTTTTTACAAATTTTGGATGTTTTTTCTGCTAAATTTTGGATGTTTTTTTTATCTTGTTCTGGATATTTCTTTTGTGCTTTAGTGGATGTTTCTTTTTTGTATTGGGAGATTTTTTTTATATTATATTTTTTATTTTTCTTTTGTGCTTTTAGTGGATTTTTTTTTAGCTCGTTCCGATCTTTCTTTTCTGCATTGGGGGATGTTTCTTTTGTAGGGGCTTATGAATGGCTCAGTTCGCAAGTCAAATGGTTAGTCGCGATCGACATCAAGTGTCCGGTGGTGCGACGAAAGGTGTGGCATGGAGCGCCATGCGTGTCACGATGGGAGAAGTCGCTCTACAGATTGGTTTTTTTGCTGGCGCGTGTAATCCTAATTTTTAAAACTTAAAAAAAAAACTGAATGGTTTTGAAAACTTGTTCAAGTTAGCAGGTACCCTAGTTGGTTACTCAGATGCATCGATGAAAAAAAGATACTTTATATATACAACTTAGTAATTTTATGTCAAGTAGACAATTTTAAAACAAGGTCAGGAGCGTTAAGGTTGCATTTGTGACAGTTTTCCGCATAGAGCAAAAGTTTGGTTTTGGGCAGGGAGGAGTTGGTCACGTTCATAATAGAGACTGTATAAGCAAAAACTTGCTTGCTGTTTTGTAATCCTATTTTTAATGAAACAATCCTCTCTAATGAGTTTGTAAAGATTTGTAACATTCACTTTCAGTTTAAGAAAACCATTATAGGCTGTAAATTGGTTGAAAAAGGATTCTAGTGAGTTATTGATAGATAAATTTTTTTTCAATGATCATGATTAAAGACTTTAGAAAAGAATGTGAATTTCGTCCTACTTGCGTAATGATATTGATTATGTTTAAGTTTGGCATTTTGGCAAGGATGACGATTTCATCACGCTTGCTCAATACTATAAACGATGTGTGGATATGATTGTTTTGTTTCGTTCATATTCTTTCTTGATGTAAGGTATGGTTAGACATTTATACCTGGATCAGTTGACCTCTATGAGATTGTGACAAGATATCTTTCCTCCTATGGTAGACTTTTGGTAGGGCTAGCAAAACAGACCAAATTTACCGGGCCGATTTGCCAAAATCGCCAAAAAAGTGGGCCGAGTGAGATTTTAAACTCGCAGATTTTGGTGGCTAGGCAGATTGGCTCAACAAGCTTGCTATATTATTTTTTTAAGGACATTCTAATAGTTAACCTCAATCATATAAATGTTTAAATGGGAGAAAATTAGGATTTCAGTTTCACAATCTCAAAGTTTCACTGCTTAACCACACTCTTTCTCGGACACACAATCTCACTCACGGTAGGAATAGATTCCCTCGATTTTCTTTTTCAGTTGAGAGAAAAAAGTACGATTTTTAACCTTTTTATGTTTTCTCTCTCGTATTTTCTCTTGATCCCACATATAAAATATTTGGTGAGAGATCAAATTTACTCTCAAGTGAAAAAAAATTGAGAAGATCTAATCCTACTTACAGCCTTGTACCCTTACTCACGCTCTCATTCAGCCATTGTCATGCTCTCTTCCATGGCGGTCGGCCACTCCGGATCTCCCATACGGCTCCCGCTCTCCAGTTGTCGCAGTTCTCCAGCGATGTGGTGTGCTCTGTCGGATCTCCTTTGTGTCTCTCTTTGCTCCGTCTCTCTCTGTCTCCATCTCTCTCACTCTAGGATTTCTTCTCTATGGCGACGTCTCCCCTTCTCATTTGTCAAGCACGCACCAGATCTCTCCTTCGTAATCTCGCCGTCAGAATTAGATTCTCCACCCTAAAGTCACAGCCCATTGCTCAAAGTCACAAAGTTGCAAATTCGTCGTTGCAAATTCACCGTTGCAGATGTGCCCCCTTTTCTGCAATAATGTCACGCCTCTTCCTTTACGGCGACATCAAAGCAATTGCAATTCACCATCGATTTTTTCTGCTCCTGCTTCCTCATCCTCATTTGTTTTGTTTCTTGTTTCAGTTGCGTTTTGTTCATTGATTATACTAAAAAAATTTGATTGTGCAAGAAATTTCAAATTGAGTAAAATACTAAAATAGTACTCGAAAGCTTACGACGTTAACAAAAATAATTCAAAAAGATACTAACAATTTCTGAAAGATTTAAAACTGCGACAGAAAGTAGATATTAAAAATATATTTTAAAAAAGATTTTAGAGATCATATTTTGATACAATTTTTTACAAATATCATTAAAAAAAGTTATTTCCATCCTTAAAATTTGGTTAATTTATATCAAGTGAATTTTTTAAAAAAAAAATTAATTGTAAATGACCAAATTTTTTTTTTGAAAAAATAAAAAATCTAGAGATTAAATTTTACTTTAAATTTTTTGTGCATTTTATAAATATTTATTCAAATATTATCACAAAAATTCAGAATAAATAGATAAATTATTTATTAAATACGAAAATTTTTTTTATCACTTATAAAAAAATAAATATTTAATTATTATTTTTGTCATATTTTTAAATCATTAAAAAACTATTTTATTGATAATATTTTTTTAAGAATTTTTTTGTCAACGTCTAAATTTTTTCGATACTGAATTAGTAGTTAACTCTTTCTTTCTAATGATGTGTTCTGATGATGTGTTTCGATAGTGCAAAAAAAAAACTAATCATACCAAACTGTTCGCTGTTAATTACCAAACTTCATAAATGATCCATGTGACTTTATTTTGTCAACAAACACTTTCCATGCGGGAGAAAATACTGTTAAATAAAATGGATTTTTTTTAAAATTTTTATAAAAAGAACACTTTATTTACAACATGTGTAAATGTTTCTCACCATGTGTAAAGAAACTATATAGAAAGTCATGTACACATAAAATATTTGATGGAATAAAAATTAGTGTAAAATAGTTTAAGATTATTTTATTTTATATTTTTAATTATTGTTTTTCTTTTGTATTAATTAATTACTACTAAAATAATTGAATAATATTAAATGTAATGAATATGTAATTATAAATAATACAATAATGACGAAATTTAGCGTGGATAATGGAGAGTCATGATCCCCAATATTTTTTTTTTAAATTTAGTAATAAAATTACATAGAACATAATTAGACTTCAGTTGGTTAAAGTCCTATATAACCATCCTAAATACACTCTGTTCAAGTATAGTTCTTCCATTTAGTTACTATTTTTTCTTCGAATTGCTTGGACTAATATTAATGGGCTAATTAGAATGATTATGAGATTTATTTAGATTCATACGCAATAATTAGAATACCAATACAATATTAATATAGATAGATAACAATGAGTATATGCCGGAGGAGCTTAAGTTGATCATATGATTTTAGTTGTGAAATATATAAATGCATGAATGTTGGTATTTGAAAACACACTTTCTGTTTAATTTCTTACACGCGATAGATTTATTAGTTATCAAGAGAATTAAATTATGATCATATTTTAACCATAAAAAACTCAAATAAAAAAATATACATTATTATCGATCTCATCTTATTATATACACTAACCATAAAATTTACGACTCAATAATTTATAGTGACATTTAAAATTTAAAATAAATCACTCAATTATTTATAAATTTATAAGAATGTCAAAAACTCAAAATAAAATACTCAACCAGTTTTATCAATGACAAAAATCAATAATTAATAAGAATCCACCACCCTATAGAAAATTCTAACAATAATATCATATTATTAATTAAGATTCCGTTAAGGAGCCAATAGAGTATTTGTATAATGTGTACAATAAGCTATTTATTTGGTTCAATATGAGTTAAAAAATGAACATTCAGGATAAAATATTACTAATTTCTCAAACACAATACACCCATACTATCCAGAATAACCATTCGGATACCCAAAAATAATAAACATCTGATATCCTATTGAATCGAACATTCCTAAATCCCTATTGTACATATCGTACATATATTCCATTGGCTCCCTATACTTCCGCCGTTAATTATTTAACATGCATCAATATCAATGAAAACATTAAAAACTTAACAATTGGAACCAAGAACTAATTTGTTCATGGTTTGCAAATTGCAACTTGACATACTATAATAATAAAATAATGATTAAAAAAATTAAAGTAAAAATTTTAAGAAATTAAAATAAATCAGGCATGTAATAATTTGAAGGATTAAAATAAAAAAACTTTGCTGTTTTTTATTCCCCTAAATTATAGTCCCAATCTTATAAGCTACTGGTCGAAAATTTTCATTCATTCAATTTTAATTATATTAGTAAAATTTAAAATGTATTCCCCTATATAATAATGTAAATCATCGAAACATCATAAAATTATTCAACATAAATCAATAATATATACCCACAAAAATCTTTCAAATATCTTCTACTACGAAAATTCCAATAATATTTAAATACAACAAATATATGAACGAACAATTAACCAAGAATATTAGATACATATACAAGTGGACAATATAAAAAGCCAAACAAACCCCAATCATAATGTCCACGGTCCTCTGAAAGAAGACACATCTTGAAGTATTTCACGTGTTTGGGCAAATATTATTATCACATCCCAAATTTTTGGCAATATATTTTCATATCATACATTAATTTGATAATAATAGCAATATATATTAATATGTACCTTTTGTGTTTTTTTCTTCAATCTGGTGTATTCACCAGCCTGTAGTTCTGGACACTTGACTGGATGTATAGTGAAAATCACAATGTTTTGGGACCTAGCTACATATATAGCTTTACATCAATTATTAATTTATTATTGTGTACAATTTTGCCTTTCTCTTAGAAAAGACAAATAGAAAAGACATTAAAAAATCTTAAAATATTATAAAAGAAAATGCTTGTATGGAGACACACAAATTAAATTATAATCATCATTAATCATTGTCAGAAGTTCGTTAATGTTAGGAGAAAAAAATTTAAAATTATTTTATTTAACTCAGCATTTTATGTAGGTGCGGTCTCTGGTGGCCCTTTATGTTCGGTGACTATGCTGGCTATAAGCCAGAGACCAATCAAAAAGTGACAGGTAAAAGATGGAATTGCAACTGACCAAGGATTTGACTTGGTTAAAGACAGGGTAAATTTTCTAATGAAGCATGGTAAATGAGTTAGAGAAGAGTTAATTACCAGCTGATTCTTTTATTTTTGGACAATATCCGGACTGGGCAGCCCAATCCGAACCAGATTTGGATCCATGACCTGTTTCCTACCCAAACCCACATTGGCAACTCTCTTCTTCTTCGACTTTCTTCATCTTCCTCCTCAAGGTTCCATCACGCTGGCGCCCTGCATGGAGTTCCGCGCTGCCACCTGTCCTTGTACGAAGCTCTTCCACGTCGTCGCCCGTCCCTAGCCGCTGCTGTGCTGCTGCAAGATCGGATGAATTGGCACACGTTCCTCACCTGTTGTGGTCTTTCCATGGCCGTCCAGAGCTAACTCCAAGACATATCCGTTGTTTTAATATTATATATTTTCGGAATAAACTAATATGTTAGAAGGTCTAAAATCCACACTGAACTCAAAAAATTAAAGCCCAAACAAACCCAACATATTATCCTTTTCAATCTCTTCCTCCCAACTAAGGAGAGGATCACCACCAAAGTGCCCTGCATCCTCCTCCTCAAGTCTTAGCCAAATTCAGAACCGTACTGTTTCATCCCTTCAGGGAACTGTTCAGCGCAGACTCTCAAACTACAACCGTACGTTAACTCCTTTTCGTTTCTCAGATCTAGAGATCAGAGTCATAGTAACCTCGTTCAAAGTGAAGTTCGAAGATAGAGAGTTGTTGATTTGTTAGAGAAGGATGAGACTTTATGATAAGACCCATTGCTAGCGGAAGTTAGATTAAATTTCTAGTACTCTATAACAACTGAATTTGGTGGATTGCTTCTTTGGCTTGGGGTTTGACTTGCCCAAAAAAAAAAGGCTATCCAAGATGAAGGTGGCAATGCAGATCGGTGGCAGTAGCCACGAAAGAATTGGCTATGGAAGGCGATAAAGGGACAACTATAATGACCTTTTTAACCTTTGGTCATTCATAAATTTTTAAATTATTTTTAGTAAAAATATTTTAGTTACCTGTCTTGCATTAGTGATGATGATTAATTTTATAACTACAAACCTATCCATTTTTATAATATAACAAGTGTCATTTTATTATTGGCAGGTCAATACCTAGCCATCCTTAGCCACCACTAACCAAGGCACGAGAGACATCACCTTTTATGTATATAATATTTATAATTACACATTTATTATATTTATAATTATTTAATTATTTCAACTGCAATTAATAAATATAAAATAAAATAAACAATAATTAAAAAAATACAAAATAAAATAATTTAAAACTGTATGTTTTCGATTAATTTTCTATTATCTTCTAAACAGTTTTGAAATTTTTATTATAATATAGAATATATAAAGCAGCACTTTCCACTTAATACCATAAAAATGAATTTTTGATATATTATATATTATTATTTAATTATTTCTTATGGAATAATTCATCACCCATAATGTGGAAAGTGGATGCCAAAATAGGACTACTGTATATATAATGCCATAATACATACATATCAATAGAATAAGAAATTAAACCATATACACTATGGCCATCTTTCTCTATGTATCAATAATTGTATCATCATTTTGCTACATATATTATTTCTTCCATAGGAGATTATGTAAGACTCCTCTCCTAATAGATTGGCCTATCCTTGGCATGTTACCAAAAGTGTTGTGGAACTTGTATCGGATACATGATTTCGTAACCGATATTTTGAAACAACATGGGAGAACCGGTGAATTCATGGGACCTTGGTTCACCAACATGAACTATTTGGTCACTAGTGACCCCATGAATGTTCATCACATAATGAGCAAGAGTTTTGACAACTATGTCAAGGGCTCCGAATTCCGCGAGATTTTCCAAGTATTTGGACTTGGAATTTTCACGGCGGATTCGGAGACCTGGAGGTACCATAGATCTTTGCTTCTCTCGTTGTTCAAGAATAGAAGATTCGAGATGTTTCTAGAAAAGACAATCAAGAAGAAGGTGGAATGTAGCTTAATTCCCACATTGGAAGATATGAGACAACATGGGATTGAGGTTGATCTACAAGATGTCTTCAATAGGTTCACATTTGATAATATATGTTCTATTGTTTTAGGGTATGATCCTAATTGTCTTTCTATTGAGTTCCCTGAAGTTGCATGTGAGAAGGCTTTTAATGAAGCTGAAGAGTCGTTATTCTATAGGCATGCTGTTCCAAAGAGTGTTTGGAAGCTTCTAGAAAGGCTTCAAATAGGTCAAGAGAGAAAGATGAGTGAAGCTTGCAAGGTGTTTGACCAATTCATATACTCTTGCATAGCATCAAAGAGAGAAGAGATAAGCAAGTACAACAAAAGTAGTCAAATAGATGAAGCTCAAGTTGACTTGCTTAGTGCTTTGATGATGATGAGAGAACAAGAACAAGAAAAGGGTCAAAGTCAAACATTATTAGTCAACGATGACAAGTTTTTAAGAGACTCAGCTTTTAATCTTTTTGTGGCTGGAAGAGATACCATAACTTCAGCTCTTACTTGGTTCTTTTGGCTTGTAGCTACAAACCCATTAGTTGAAACCAAAATTCTTGATGAAATCAAAGAAAATTTTGGATCAAATAATGATGAAATGAAGCACAAAGTTTTAGGCATAGAAGAGGTGAAAAAGCTAGTTTATCTACATGGAGCTCTTTGTGAATCTTTGAGGCTATTTCCTCCTATTCCTTTTGAGAGGAAGCAACCAATCAAAAGTGAAATACTCCCAAGTGGACATCATGTGAATCCAAATACAATGATCTTACTTTCTTTGTATGCAATGGGAAGATATGAAGAGATATGGGGAAAAGATTGCTTGGAGTTCAAGCCAGAGAGATGGATATCTGAAAAAGGAGGAATAATTCATGTGCCTTCTTACAAGTTTATTAGTTTTAATGCGGGGCCAAGAACTTGCTTGGGAAAAGACTTGTCTTTTATGCAAATTAAGATGGTGGCAGCTTCCATTTTGTGCAATTATCATATTCATGTGGTGGAAGGTCATCAAGCTATCCCAAGTCATTCAATTGTGCTTCTAATGAAGGATGGTTTGAAGGTTAGGATAACCAAAAGAGAAGGCTTTTAATTATTTCAAATGTATGAAGTGTGGTAATTATAAAGCTATAATACACACGAGTAAATGGATCACTTAATAATTTTAGAAAATATGTAAGTGTGGTGGGTATATATACATATATTTGGTGTGAAGAAATAATGGAAATAAATGTTTTTTATTGTTTCAAGAATTATTTTATTTTATAAATAAATCTTACATTATTTATCAGAGAATCAGATTTTATTTTGTTTAGTTATTCGTGATAGAAATATATAATTGTGTTTTTTTATATTAACTTAAGTTTCTAATAAGATAAGTGGTTCATGATATAATATTAAATTAAAGTTTGTCCCTATAATTTAAAAACTTAGAGGTTGATCCTTATTAACAAAAAATTTTAGTTTAACACAAATATAAAAGAAGTTTATGTAAATTTTGAATTTAAATTTTCTAAAGTGAAGAGATTAATAAAGTGAGGATTTAATTACTATGTGTAACACCCTAACTTTTAGCACGTCATGATCGTATCAAAAGCAAGGCGTTACTGACCTGTTTTCCTTATTTACTATTTAATATTGAGTTTTTAGTTTAATACCGCGTTTCGATTTTTAAGAAAATGCCGGAAAATATTGTTTCTCATTAATCAAAATAATTCATCAAAGAACACACAGGTAATAGTAATCACTTAATTAGTAATAATGATAAATATTATACAAAAGAATTCAAAAGAAATTCAAATACAATTCCTATCTTTCGGTATAAAATAAAAGAAGGCCACTCAGATAAAAACGTCTAAAACATCTTTTTTTAAAGATATTTTTATGTTGTATTTTAATTGGTTTCTATATAATTTATTCGGTATTCCTTATCACATATTATTAAATTTCTCAAAACATTTTCTTTCCAAAAATAATAAAAAATATTTAATTTGGACTAAAATAAAAAAGTGATAGATTAACTATTAATTTTTTTTAAAAGATTATTTACATAAAAAAATATATCACATTCATATATATATATATATATATATATATATATATATATATATATATATATATATATATAACAAGCTCAAGCTCTTAAAATTTTTATAAATAAAAAAATAATTAATTTATATTCGTACAATATATAAAATAATTACTATATTATTATTATATTATAGATTAAGATTCACTAATTTAAATTTTTTTATTTTTAATATAAGTATTAAAAATAAATAAAATTTTTATAACTAAATATAGTGTAACAAAATATATATCATATTAATTAGTTCTTAAAAAATTCTAAAAAAATAGTTTCTTTCATTTTAGTAAAATAATTATTTATTAAAGTAGACAAATTAATTATTTTCTTCTCATATACAGTTTTTTTAAGACATAAAAGTAATTAATTAGGACATTGGTTAAGATAATTAAAGTCACAATTTTATTAAATTTTTAATTTAAAGAAAAATCCTAGTTAATTTTGGTATAGAAATTTTGAATTTGAAAACATTGATAAAAATTATGTTGAATTTTTATTTATTTGATTCTCATTTAAATTAATCACTACATAAGTTAAAGTTATGTTTTGAAGTTATATTCGAGCTTTAATCTGATTTTTAAAGTTTCAATTTACTTAGTTTGATTTTTTAACTTAGGTATCCGTGACTCATATTAGGGTTTTAAGTGTTTAGTTGAAAAAAAAATAAGATAAAAAAATTTCAATTGTCACATCAAATAGTCGTTAGAATGTATAATGTAGCAGTCGTTAGTCCATCTCAGTATGTCGTTAACGAATTTTGTGAGACAGTGACAAAAATAAGATTAGGAACCAATGTGAGTCATAACTATTAAGTTGGGAGACTAAATTGAGTAAATCGAAATTTTTGAAATTAGATTGAAACATAGTTGTTAGAACCGAACCAGTGATCAAACCGGTCAAACTATCGGTTCACTGGTTTATTGGTTCAACCGATAAATTACTGGTTAAACCGATAAAACCGGTCTCACGTAAATATAAATATAAAATAGTTAAAAACTTAAAATTAAAATTTGAAATACATATCTTCACTAACATTTTATGAAGAATCAAGTCTCAACTTCTAAAAATAACTAATATAAAAAAACAATAAAATTTTAATACTACAATAGTATCTTATTTTGACACAATAAAAAAAATAATTAATTCACAAAACTTATCATCTAACTATAATATCAGTAGATTTTAACACTAACATCAAAACAAATAACCTTAATCACAATACTAGCAATAAAATAGATCAAGTAAATTAATAATGGTATATAATTAAAATATAATTAATTTTAAAAATAAAAAAAAAAACAAAAATTAAATTAAATTAGATATTTATGTATACTATATAATTAGTATTTGTCAAATATATTACTAAGAAGGGCAATAGCTAAGTGGCAAGTAGAGGTTGCTCTTACTTCAAGGTTCTTGGTTCGAGACATTGTGGAGACATTTTAAAAAATTTTTCAATCAGACCAGTTTGGTTAGATCGGTTTGCACCGGTTCTTAACGGTTCACACCGGTTTTATTCTTTAAACGGTCCAAGGAGTAAACCGATCTAGTCCGGTTCACTAGTTTTTCGAACAATTAAGTTGTTTTAATGATAATTAAGATCTAATAATGGTTTATAATAAAAGAAGCATTCTTTTGCAACAATGAACCTATAGTAGTAGTTAGGGGTGTTCGTAGATTAGATCATATCCATATAAATCTACAGTATTTATCCGTATTTGATATGTAATTTAAGGATATGATCTGATCTGTAAGATGATCGGATTGAATCGAATCGGATCCACACTCTAATCAGATAGAAGTAAATATGTTTAAAAAAGTAAACAAAAAAATTTATTGACTTTTTTATAAAAATAATATTTTTTTAATATTTTTTGTTTTATTGATATATTTGATATCTGATCCAAACATAAAAAGTGCGAATATCAGTGGCGGAGCCACGTTATAAAGAAGGAGGCAATGGCCCCCCAAAATAAATAATATGTATGTATAAGTTTCAATTTTTTAATTTAGTTTTTTTTTATTTTTAATTTTTCTTTCTTCTTAACTTATATTTTTCATGTTGGCCCCTCCCAAAAAAATTTCTAACTCCGCCCCTGACGAATATCGAATTTGATCTAATGAGTTTAGTGTAGATTGAATCGAAATTTCAGCCATATTCCATCTGTAAACACCCCTAGCAATAATAACTAAAAAATTATAATGATTATATTTTTAACTAAGAGGAAGTGCAAAAAAAAAAGTACTAAATACAAGAACATTTAATCAAATATTAAAAATTTTTTTACTTTAAAACAGTTAGAATTTTTTTGCTCATATATATATATAATGTAATAATAATAATAATATGATAATTGTTTTATATATCACACAAATATAAATATTTTTTTTCTATGATCTTAAGAAAGGTTTTGTAAGTCTCTAACCTTGTTATCGATTTTTGTAGTGTTAGCCCTCGTATTATCAATTTGATTCATATATAATTCGGATGATAAATTATTTGGTGACGTGCTTTTTTTTTACTGTGATATACTTGTTTATTATTATTATTATTATTATTATTATTATTATTATTATTATTATAATTATAATTATAATTATTATTATTATTATTATTATTATTATTATTATTATTATTATTATTATTATTATTATTATTATTATTATGTACATTAAAAAATAACAGGTCAAATTATTGCCATAACATAATAGAAGTATCCTCTCTAATGGAGGAAACAAAATTCTTTTCAATAATTTATTTAACGTTTAGTAGAATAAAAATAAATTTTATTAGAATAAATTTTAGTACGAGTTTAATATTTTTATTTATCATAAAATATTTATACAATTACTTATAGATAAATTTTGGAAAAAAGAAAAAAAACATGATTTTTAATTTTTTTTTAAATAAACTTTATTTTTAATTTTAAAATAAATTTTATTTTTATTTTTTAATAATATTAATTTTTTACCGTATATAATTATTCAATTATTTTTTAATCATATATAAATAAATTACTTTTAATAAGACTTTTTTGTGTTATTCAATTATCTTTTCTAAAAAATAATTAATTATTAAAATAATTAAACTTTTCACAACAAAAATAATAAAAAAATTATGAACAAAAAAATTAACCATCCTGATAATTTTTTGTATTTTTATTCATATTTTAATTATAAACATAAATATAATTTAATTATATTATTTATGAAATGCGACTATAAATGTAGATAAAATTTAGTTATATTACTTTTATATAGTTTCATTATATTGTATTGCTTATAAAGTTAAACTAAAATTATGACAATAGAATTGTTCTTGTATTTTTATATGTGTGACTAATTGGTGGTGTTAAAACATTACTCTTAATTATAAATAAGGTTTATAATTTAAAAAATCAAAGACTCAATTAAAAAGATATGAAAAAAATAATGTTAAAATATTCTAACTCTTTAAAATAAAAATATTCAAAATTCAATTAAAAATTATTTAAAATTTAAACTCAATAAAAATTTGTATTCAATGTGTTTTGTATTAAATATATTTAATAACCTATTATATCATATTGGTTGAAATTAGTTTTTATAATGTTAATTTTTTAATAACACTTTATTAAAAAAAAACCATCTTTTCAGAATTTTTTAAAAACTAATTAATATTATATATATTTTGTTACATTACATCTTGTTATAAAAAAATTATTTATTTCTAATGCTTATATTAAAAATAAAAACAAAATTTAAATTAATAAATTTTAATCTATAATATAATAATAATATAGTAATTATTTTATATATTATACGAATAAAAATTAATTATTTTTTTATTTATAAAAATTTTAAGAGCTTGTTATATATATATATATATATATATATATATATATATATATTGATGAATGTGATATATTTTTTTATGTAAATAATCTTTTAAAAAAATCTAATAGTTAATCTATTACCTTTTTAGTTTTAGTCTAAATTAAATATTTTTTATTATTTTTGGAAAGAAAATCTTTTGAGGAATTTAATAATATGTGATGAGAAACACCGAATAAATTATACAGAAACCAATTAAAACACAATATAAAAACATCTTTAAAAAAAGACGTTTTAGGCGTCTTTATCTAAATGGCCTCCAAAATAAAATCTTAAATAACAAAGGCGAGGGAATTCTATGAAAATAACTTAACACATAAACTTAACTTAAATAAAACTCCTAATCGTCCGCGGCTTCAAACTGAATGCTTATTATTAAATAGTAAATAAAGAAAACAGGTCAATAATGCCTTACTTTTGGTACGATCATGACGTGTTAAAAGTTAGGGTGTTACACTATGTATTTTTAATTAATTTTTATCATATATGAGTCTTATTATCTTAATTTAAAAGTGATTAATTTTTTACTTTATCATTTTACTAATTTTTTCGTTCACTCTTGAGGAGTTTGATCTGCAAATTTCATCCAAACTCAAAATAAAATAAATTGGAAGTTAGGACTGAATTAGTTTTAATTTAAAACTTTAAAAAATATTAAGGATATAAAAATATTTTATATTCTAAAGCGGTTAGAAATGAACGCGAATCGAATCGGATATGACAAAAATTTTTGTTCGATTCGCACTAAAATAATCAGATTGGTTCGGATCTCAAATATATCCACAAATATAAAAATATTTTAAAAAGTTTATTGTTATTAAAAAAATATCAATAAGTCTATTTTTTTTTACTTTTTAAACATGTTTACTCTTAAAATATTATTAAACACTTCTTAAATAATAAAAATTAAATAATACAACATATATGATAATTATTAGATGAAATAAAATATAAAAAGAATATTTACTTGTTTATTTATTTATTTTTGCGGATCTGCAGATATACGAATACCTACATGAAATCCGCATCCGATCCTATTAGTATACGGATCGGATCAATATCCATAATTTTTCGAATCAGATTCGAATAAATATCGTGGATACAGATCGAATTCGATCCATAAATACTCCTAAATATCTTGTCATGTGGCTACATTTACTAAACTTAAAGATGGGCTAAATTAGGAGAAATAAGGGAAGGTTTTATGTAGCTGCTTTTTTTTTATGTTTACTTAATAAAAAAGATGGTCTTCAAATTGAATTTTAGTATTATGCACTATAACATAAAAAAATAGAAAGCAGATTAAAAATATAAAAGCCCCAACATGATCAATGTATAGTTACGTAGCTACATATTTATGGATACTAATGCAAGTTGTGGGTCCAACACCAAAGCCAATCTGTAGTCAGTACTACAATGTCATACTTCATATAGTCTTGAGAAGTAGAACCAAAAGGACCATCTATACATAATTTTGGACAATAAACTGATCTCTTTACGGTATAATGAAAATATATCACATTCTTAAAGTCCATTCTCAGCTTGAAAATAATATTTGACTTTATAATTTTTTACAATTGAGTAAAAAAATATACACATGAAAATATAAAAATAAAAAGTACGAAAACAGAAAGAACAATAATCATCAACACTATGTAAGCAAGCATCTTGACAATAATATGACATAAGGTAGATATCTAACCAAAAGAAAATTTTGAGAAAGACAAAGAATATAGTGTTAATAAAAGTGTGTTCAAAGTCAACCCTAAACAAGTTAGTCTTTTCTTAATGAAAAAGTCACTAAATTTTTTTCCAGAAAAACCATAGTGTTTCTTCAAAATCATTGAAGTTTGTGGCACATTTAGTTAGAAAATTACACCAAATTTTCTTCAAAATCCTAATAATAGCTATTGTTCAAATATAGATTTTCTTGTTTTAAGGGGCAAAGCAAATTTTCATAAAAAATTACTTAATAGATACTTCCTAGGAACACCAAAATGTAGGAATAATTAAGGAAATGGAATGCCTACTTTTACATTTTACCTCGCCTATGTATTTGCTTTTAAAGGCTGGAAATGATTTCAAAGTGACTTTCAATTAATCAATCTATATATTTCTTCACATCTTCTATCCACTCTCATTCTATCTTCTTCAACAGACACAACTTGGATGTCATCTACTTTTAAAAGTTAAACGGAAAAATTTTAGAAAATCAAAAGATAATAATAAACCCGAGAATGAAATCATTTTGGCAGGCACATTAATACCAAAAATGGTGATATATCAGAAATAGATGCATTACATTGATCATAATAAACATCTCATATCCTAATTTAATATGTACTGATCTAGATGATTAAAATGGAGATTCAGGTTCAAAAGCATTTATAAGTTTATGAGGACTCTCAAGCATTTATAAGCAAGCTGCCCTGAAATTTTCTCTCTAATCCCTAAAATAGAGGATTCAATTGTATCAATTGCTAAAATTCAAAACATACCTTATAGTACAAAGATAGATCACTACAACAGAAACGGTTAATGGCGGCGGTTCTTTTCATGATTAGCGGCGGTTTTAAACCGCCACAAAATCAAATACCGGTAACTTAGTGAACCGCCTTGAATATTGGTACGGGGAAATGATTGTGCGACAGTTTCCAGAAACTACTGGCATAACTGCCGCTAAATTCGTATTTTGCGGCAATTAATTTAGCGGCAATTTTTAACCGCTGCGATATGCAAGTATTAGGATTTCTGTCATTTTTACCGGCAGTTACAAACCGCCGCGATGATTTGTGAATGATTTTTTTTATCACTACCTTTACATCATGAACTTTTACATTCATGAAAGGTAAAATGATACAATCAATTTCTTGGTACAACTAAAAAATACTTAAGAGATTTGAAATTTGGAATTACAGAGCAAAACATTTAGAAATTTGAAATCCTCTTAAGAATAGATATAAGGATGTATAGTGATCTACTTTAAATTTACATGAGATGTAAAAAAAGAGCAGGCTAAGAACCAAATTAGCTGCTAGAGAAAAATTGATAAAAAAATTTACATAGCTTAAACAAAAGTGAGCATGCATATTAATTAAAAGTTTTCAAAATACAAACTCTAAAATCACAATGAAACTATCTCGTCAAAGCATCATATGGTTAAGCCGCAAACAAAAAATAAACTGCTCCATGTTCATCAAAATTCAATTTAATTAAACCAAAATCTTTTCTAGTTCTTATCAATTCTTTTAAATTATGAAACATATATTTTTCAAGTTGATTGAATGACAGAAAAATGTCGGCAATTGAGATTTTAATAAAAAGAAATGCATTATACTTAAAAGAATGTTAAAATCCAGTAAAAATCTCAGGAAGAATTGCATACACCTTCCTCAAGCCACTCTAATCCATCAAATATAAAGTCTAAAAAAATTAATAAAAATAGAAGCACTTTTGTTCAATTAATAGATAATGAAAAATAAATATTAATATTCTTTTGGTTTTTAATAAGATAAGTTTCAAAAAACCAATTTATAAATAAAGAAGATTTTTTTTTTCAATAAAATTTACTTAAACGAAGTCATAACATATAAACATATGAAGACAAAAGAATTATTTTATAGAAGATCATACTAATTGCCTCATTTACTTAATTCCATTGGCAACAATGAAATAGTCTATAGTTTCCAAATCTATGAAAAGTTACCACTCCCCAAAGTACTTCTTTTGATCAATGCAAAAAATTAAACTTTATATCTTCCTCTGTTCCCTTGCTGAAATTGTGTCAAATTAATTAGTTACATATATATATGAAGAACAAAATTACGGTAGATACGGCGGCAACACTAATAATATAACTATATAACTAGGATGGCTACAAATATTAATGTGCGGTAAGAAAAGTTTAGAAAATATGTGAAGTGACATGTATAAATTAAATTAAATATATATAAATATGTAGTGCTAATTTTTAATGTGAACAAAAACTTTTGCAAAACCTAATCTAATTCCAAAATCTCAGCTTTAAAAAGCTTGACAATATTGGGCTGAGATTTAATTTTCTTGGTCATCATGATGAATCATAGACCTAACTCTTCATAATTACATGTCAAGGGCTACTTCCAATGCAACACTTTCGCCTTCTCAACTTTAGAAAAAACTTGACAATATTGGGCTGAGATTTAATTTTCTTGGTCACCATGATGAGTCATATAGGCCTAACTCCTTAATTATATAACAATCCTGCTAAAAAATTAATAGGAGTTTAACTAACAACAAATCAACAAATATTTTTAAAGTGTATTTTATATTAATTAATTAATTAAAAATTATTTTTAAATTACACTCTATACTTAAAGTGATAATTCCAAAGTTGATTAATTCATCTCAGCGTACTTTTATTTCATGGAGACAAAGTGCGAACATTATAATGGCCCAAGAAATTATTCATACTATAAAAGTAAAAAGGGCCTGTTAGTTATATGGCGGTGAAAATTAATTTTGAGAAGGTTTATGATCACCTTAACTGAAACTATATCACGTCTGTTTTGCTGATGATATTGTGTTTTTTGGTGAGACATCCATAGAGCAGGTGGGTCTAACTGGAGATAATAACGCACTCTTAATGCTTATTGGTTCGTAGTACATACAATAATTGATTTTAATTACATCTCTATCACGCAGTTAGGATAAATATCGTTTGTGACTTTGTGGACTCGATGAATTGCCTAGTAAACACATCATCTTTATATGGACCACCTCTACAATAATTGATAGTGATTAGTAAAAAAAAATTGACATATATATATGACATGCGAGAATATATAAGAACACAAAACATACAACCAACTCATCAAAAGACACTTATCTTTGTTGATTTTATGATGATAACAGCAATCTTTTGCTATGTAGCAATAATTGCATCAATATTTTGCTACTTATTATATTATTTTTTCCATAGGAGATTATCTTGCAAGAGTCCTCTCCTAATAGATTGGCCTGTCCTTGGAATGTTACCACAACTATTGTGGAATTTGTATCGGATCCATGATTTCTTAACCGATATTTTGAGACAACATGGGAGAACCGGTGAATTCATGGGACCTTGGTTCACCAAAATGAACTATATGATCACTAGTGACCCCATGAATGTTCATCACATAATGAGCAAGAGTTTCGATAACTATGTCAAGGGCCCTGAATTTCGCCAGATCTTCCAAGTCTTTGGGGATGGTATTTTCGCCACAGATTCCGAGAGATGGAGATACCACAGACTGTTGCTCCACTCTGTTTTCAAGAATAGAAGTTTCGAGATGTTTCTAGAGAAAACGATTCAAAAGAAAGTGGCAAATGATTTGATTCCTGTATTAGAACATGTGGTACACCAACATGTTGAGGTGGATCTACAAGATGTGTTCAATCGCTTCACATTCGACAACATTTGCAACATCATTTTGGGGTATGATCCTCATTGTCTTGCTATTGATCTCCCTCAAGTTATTGCATATGAGAAGGCTTTTAATGAAGCTGAAGAATCCATATTCTATAGACATGTAGTGCCTAAAGGTGTTTGGAAGCTACAAAAATTGCTTCAAATTGGTCAAGAGAGAAAGATGACACAAGCTTGCAAAATATTTGACCAATTCTTATATTCATGCATAGCAACTAAGCGAAAAGAGTTAAGTAAGTATACAAAAATTGATGAGTCTCATGATCATGTTGACTTGCTCACTTCTTTAATGAGAGAAGAACAAGATCAATTACATGATGATAAATTCTTAAGAGACTTAGCATTTAATCTTTTTGTAGCCGGAAGAGATACTATAACTTCAGCTCTTACTTGGTTCTTTTGGCTTGTTGCTACACACCCATTAGTAGAAGCTAAGATTCTTGATGAAATTAAAGAAAATTTTGGGTTCAATAAT
Source organism: Arachis hypogaea (assembly GCF_003086295.3). Classification (NCBI taxonomy): domain Eukaryota; kingdom Viridiplantae; phylum Streptophyta; class Magnoliopsida; order Fabales; family Fabaceae; genus Arachis; species Arachis hypogaea. The sequence continues at coordinate 91,989,339 of NC_092040.1, forward strand.
GATGATGAAATGAAGCACAAAGTTTTAGGCATAGAGGAGGTGAAAAAGCTAGTTTATCTCCATGGTGCTTTTTGTGAGTCTTTGAGACTTTTTCCTCCTATTCCTTTTGAGAGGAAGCAACCAATCAAATGTGACACACTCCCAAGTGGACATCATGTGAATCCAAGTACAATGATCTTACTTTCTTTGTTTGCAATGGGAAGATTTGAAGAGATATGGGGAAAAGATTGCTTGGAGTTCAAGCCAGAGAGATGGATCTCTAATAAAGGTAGTGTTGTTCATGTGCCATCTTATAAGTTCATTAGTTTTAATGCGGGTCCTAGAACTTGTTTGGGAAAGGACATATCTTTTATTCAATTGAAGATGGTGGCAGCTTCTATTTTGTGCAATTATCATATTCATGTGGTGGAAGATCATCAAGCTATTCCTAGTCTTTCAATTGTACTTCTAATGAAGCATGGTTTGAAAGTTAGGATAACTAAAAGACGGTGCAAGTAATTAGATGAATATAAGTTTTAATTTGTGATGTTTAATTTTAAGAGTTGTAAAAGCTGCTAGATTGTTACTATATAAATGTGTTAATTAGATAATAATTTCTAAAATCCTTACATATTTATAGAGTATCTATCTAGTTCATGTTTGGAGAATATGTAGGATAATTTATTCTGAATTTCTATTTAATTTCTCATGAATTCACAACATGTTCAAAAGTTCTAGAGAGTAATCAAAGTTAGTATTCAGAGCACGAATTAAAACAACGAATAATTGAGTTCATATTATCATATACTGTACATGGAGTTTATTGATTTGATATTAAATATAACAAAAATATTTGATAACAAAACAAAAATTAATTAAAAATAGTCAAAATTTATCTTATTTAAAATGTATTAATTATTACAATAATTAATATATTTTAAATAAGGCAAGTTTTATTTTTTTTTCTCTAATATTACCGTATATATAATCGAAAGTCAAATTAGGTGGGCTAACATACCAGACCAAAAAGCCAAGAAGGGAAGTGAGCATTAGATGATTTTTTTTTTGTTTTATGTTACTAGAAATTAATTCAATATTGAAGGGATAGGGTGCTTTTCAATTTCTCTTTGTTTTTTCCCTTTAAAATATATAGCTGCCTTGCTTTCATGTTTTTGAGGTTTTACAAAATATATTTTCTTTTATTTTTTTAGTTTTACATTATTTTTCAACTCAATAAGATAAAGATGAATCTATTATAGATTAAAATTCAATTTAAAAATTTATAGTTAATTAATAAATTACTATATATATAAAAAAGAAAAATTTAAACTCTCAATACTATACTAAAAATGAATTTGAAATTTTGACACTTGTTTAAACAGATAAGTGAGTTGACCAATTGACTAATCTAAATTGATTAATATTTTTTTTCTTTTATTAAATTAACTGATAATTGAAAATTTTGAAAATCAGGACTGAGTCTGCAGAAATGGGCCTGATGGGATTGTAGAAAAAAATCTGGTAAGTCCCTTGGATTGAAGCCTCATCATAATGGGAGACTCGCAGTGGAAAGAGTTGCATTATTTGCCAAGTCATTAATAAGGTTCCAATTATACCATTTTTCTTAAAAGTTGAAGCGGATAAGAAGAAATAATATTATAATTATATTTTAAATATATATTTTTAAGTAATAGTTTTTATTTTAAGATTTGTTTGATTATTCTTTTTGCGTATATATTTTTTTATTTGTCTTATACTATTTTTTTTAATTAATCAAGAATCAAAATTTATATATTTTAAATACAAAATTCTAATACTATGCCATAAAATTATACTGGCTACTACAAGCGACGATAGAGTTGGGATATGAGTGGAATGACACTGGTTACTACAGGTGACGATAAAACGGTCAAACTATGGCAATTTAACCTTCAGTTTATAGTCGGTCAGTTTTGCACTAATTTTTTATATCTATAAAATTTAAGTTGATGGGAGAATGTACATAAATGGTTGGTAGTATGCAATCTAAAACTCGAGTATGTAAGTTGTAAAGTATTATTCGTTAAATGTTGAATAGGATGATTGATGTGTATCTGGTGGAGAAGATTCTTGTGTTACATGAAAGCTATGATGGAAGATGGCACATGATTGTACAAACCTTTTACTGTGACTGAATTCACCCTATATATGACATCTCAACAAATGTTTAGAATGGAAAAAGTTAAGAACCAAGTACACTAATGAGTGAAAATTGAACTGCAACAAAAACCAACAATAACTCACTAACCCCCTTATCCCTACACACCCCACTTAACTAAGTCACATTATATTCATTCGCTGTTTGATCATCAAAACAGGCACATGGTTATTACACCAACAATAAATTGAATTTGGCGGTTCCTCTAAGCTCCACAAGATTTTATAATAAACCGACACAATAAAAATTAAAATTGTAGAAACAAATTAAATCAATAATTTCATGCATGCATCCATCCGTCCTTCTCTCCCACCAACCATCTTATTACAATACATGCTTATTTCGTGGTATAGCTCTTCTCCAAGTAAGAACAAATTATGTAAATTTATTTGTATGTATCTTCTTTGAGATCTTACTATTTAAATATAACAATTGACCAATCATAAACATGGGTCCTGAGGATAATATGAATTACCAATTTACAAGCAATCCAAATTACTTAGTGTTCTGAACAAATAATGGTATCTGTAATAATAGTTAAATGAGAATACGATGTTATAAGATAACGGCGGCAGGTACAAGAAAAAAAATTCGACTGATAAACTCTAATCTAAAATAACACCTAAAAAATATTATTGACTTAAATATCAGAGTGTTTTATAACTTGTTTCCGACTTAATTATGATTTTATCAAAATTAAAATTTCCGATCTTTTTAACTCACCAATTAGTAATCTCTACGCCTAATATGAACACTTAGATCATTCATAATTGCTAGGTAATACAGTAGTATATTATACCTGTTCTTACCTGATTATAGCCGAACTATAGATCGTTCCCGAGCAGTGGTAGGCCGAGCTTATCCTCGAGTTGTAGTATTCCACCACCAGCCAGCAGAGCCAAAGGGACAAAAAAGGGGGGGGGGGGAAGTACCTGCAAAAGTACTCCGACGCTCAAGTTAGTTTTGTAGAATTATTCTTAAGAATTGTTTAGTCAAGAAAAGTCTACCTTTACCGATTCTCCTTGATTGCTTTTTATAATCGGAATATCATAACAGTCATATTCCTAGACCTGCCGTTTAAGGCGTAACGGACGTAACCGATCATAAGGTCAGTTATTGCCATAAACTCGGCTCAAGTAATTTGTCGGTTACCAAGACGTTTTCCGAGCTATAACTCGTAACCGATGTATAACAGTCGTATCACAGCCCCCAAGCTTGGCCTGGATTTAGATGAGGCAGGTTGAGCTTTGAAATTAGATTTTGACCGAGTTATAGCTCGGCGTAAGGAGCCCCCAGTTCAACTTGACTTATCTAGTGGGGTGTATTTATTACAGTATAGCAAAAGTTACTGGGACAGTTAATGATGATACCTGTCCCTTCAATGCAGGTGTGAGTTCCAAGGTGTAATTTATACCATTGAATGTGGTTTTAAATGAAGGGTCAAGATTAAAACTTTGGAATTGAAAACGGTTTCTGAAATGAGTGGCTTAGAAAGTGACGCTTAGGTACTTCCGTGTGGGGGTTCGAGAGCTTTAGTCTCTTTGTCTTCTGAAAGCGGTTTTTAACTATGAGCAAAAGAGGTTAGAAGTTCTGCTCTCTCCCTTCTCTTCATTTCTTCTTTTCTCCGTCTGATAAGTAAAATGGGTGATTCGAAAGTAAAGCTACTGCCTAAGGTAGAAGACGATGGATCGTATGGTTGGGTTGGTGAGGATGTGAAAATAAGGGCCTCTCTGTTCTTTGATGAAGAAAGTGTTAGAGCAATATCTTTAGAGAAAGTAACGAGGCCCGGTTTTCACATCGAACTGATTCCGTGTAACCGTGTGGATAGGGTTTATCACAGAAAAAAGGATTTTGAAAGTTTTTATTTGTATAGTTGTATCCTTGAAGAGTTGTTTGTGAAATTACCGTTTTCAAAATTTGAATGTAATATATTGAAACAGATGAACTGTGCTCCGTCCCAGGTTCATCCTAACGGATGGGCTTTTATAAAGTGTTTTGAGGTATTAATGGAGTTCTTGGGTATTGAACCTGAGGTAGAGCTTTTTTTCTCACTTTTTCAAGCAAAAGGTGTTTGGAAAGGTGTCTGGGTAAATTTGAACAGTACACCCGGATTTGCTGTTTTTAAATTATACAAATCCTCTTTCAAAGACTTTAAAGAGATGTTTTTTAAAGTGAGGTCGGTGGAGAAGGAATTTCCGTTCTATTTGGACGAGAATCTCGGCGAACAGTTTCCTCTTTTCTGGTGTTGTCATCCTAATCACATTTTGGGCCCTGAACTAATTTGGCCGCGAAATGAATGTATTATCAATTTTTTAATGGAGATGGTTGATCTGGGCGGGTTGATATCTGTCTCTAACTTGTTGCCTTGGGAGGAAAATAGGGCTTCGGTAGTTGAATATTTGGGTAAGGGTTTGTTGATTATATGTTCTGTGTTAAACTCTGATTGCTAAGAGTTTTGTTTTGTTGTTTTCAGGTGGTAGATATCCTGGGGTCTCAGCGTCGAGTATGAGGGCTCGTTTTAAGTTAAAAAACTTTGAAGGTTCCTCCTCTAACCTGGAAAAAGTGGAAGGGGAGGTTGAGGTGAATCAACCGATTCCGAGAAAGAAAGGTATCGTGTTTAAGAAGAGAAAGTCCGAAAACTTGGAGGAGGGGAAAAAAATGGTTGAGCTTGACGAATTGGCGAATTTTATCGTGAAGCAAGAGAAGCTCCACTCGTTTGAGGAAGAGGGTGATGGTTCGTCACTGTAGGACAAGAATTTTCCTTTTAATGTGGTGGCGGACGAAGTTGTGCAGTCTGCTTCTGATGTTACTCGTATTGATGAAGTAGGAGATCTTGGAATAGACCAATTCATGCAGGTCTGCTGTGTTGTAAAATTTTATTATATATATATATATATATATATATATTTAAGCAATTAATTGGTTTTGCAATAATGCAGGTTTTGGGCTTTCGGCTGGCCAGCATTGGTCGGAGCCAGGAAAAGAGACATAGAAAAATGTTACAATGTGCATCTGAGAGCACAGAGTTAAAAGGTCAGCTTGAGACGAAAGAGAATATGCTTTCCGAGCTTGAGAAGGAGTTAGCTGCTGTGAAAGAGAAATTGAAGGTCGAGAAGGAAGAGCATCAAAGTGTTTCTGAGGCTTTAGAGAAGAAGAAGGGTGAATTGAGTACTATGAGTGAATAAATCGTCGAGGTTACGATGAAATTGAAGCAAATGGAATCTAGTCGGCAGACTGATGTCCTAGATGCTTTTGCAGAAGGTTTTGAACGTGCGGTAATTCAGGCTAAGTTTTTGTTTCCTGGCAGCGATTTTACTGCCATGGATCCGAGTAAAGTAGTTCGGAATGGTGAGTTAGTTGACGATGAAGATGAAGCTGAAGAAGGTGACGATAATTTGGCTGACTAAGATATTAGGCTGCATTTTGGGTTATCTTTTTGTTTGTTTTAAAGTGGAATGATGTTATTCCTGTAAGAACTGTTTTTTTGTTTGATGATTTACGTATAGCTGTTTTGGCCATTATGGTTTTGGCGTTGCTTATTTTGTTATCTGATATATCCGTTGGATTAGGATGTGGTTAATCCTACTTTTATGTATTCCCGTCTGAGGGTCTGATTAATTTGACATGCTGATTAAGGTTTTATCAGCGGCGGTTTGCGCATGAGTTATCAATGCGACTTAAGGTTTGGCCGATGATATATAGATGTGTATATTGCCAGATCGTAATGAGAGACAATGGATACGAAATATGTAGAATTATATATAGATATGCTAAAACAAATTTTATTTAGTGCAGTACCTTTACAATTGAGATAGGTAAGCTAGCCTCGTTAAAACCTTCTTGAGCAAAACCATATATGGAAAAATCTCAAGTTAGGAAAAAGAGTACTAGCGTGCTGCACCTTTGTTAGCTGTAGTATTTCTTCAATGAGGTAACATTCCAAGTGCTAGGAAGTGTTGTTCCATCTAGTTCCTCTAGCTGATAGGCACCTTTACCGATCACTTGACGTACTCTATAAGGTCCGTCCCATGTTGCGGCGAGCTTGCCGTGGGAAGGTGGCTTGCGGGCTGTTTCAGTTTTTCGTAATACCAAATCGCCTTGGTGGAATGATCGTGGCCTGACAGTCTTGTTATGACGTTGAGCTATTCGTTGTTGCAATGCTTTTTGCCGAATTGTGGCTATAGCGCGGACTTCCTCGATCAAGTCAAGCTCGGCCCGGCGTGCTTCATCATGGGCTTTATGTTGTGTTCTCAAGGAGCTTTGTGATATCTCAATCGGAATCATTGCCTCTGATCCATACACCAAACGAAATGGTGTTTCCTTTGTTGTTGAATGTACCGAAGTATTGTATCCCCATAAGATCTCCGGAACAAGCTCGGCCTAAAGGCCTTTAGCGTTGTCGAGCTTCTTCCTTAGAGCTTGGAGGAGGACCTTGTTGGCAGCTTCTGCTAAACCATTGGATTGAGGATGTTCTACTGAAGAAAAGTGTTGTTTAACTTTTAAATTCTGCAAAAAAGTCTGAAAATTATAGTCTATGAACTGGCGACCATTATCAGTCACAATATGTTGAGGTATACCGAATCTACAGATTATGTGCTGCCAAACAAATGATATCATTTGTACCGATGTAATTCTGGCTAGAGGTTGAGCTTCAATCCATTTGGAAAAGTAATCGATTGCCACAACTAAAAATTTTACCTGTCTGGGTACCGTGGGGAAAGGTCCGAGGATATCAATTCCCCATTTATGAAATGGCCAGCTTACCGTTGACTGGTGTAGCTCTTCGGCTGGAATATTAAGTACCGGGGCGTGCTTTTGGCAGTGCTCACAAGCTCGGACTTTTTTCTGGCTATCTTCCCATATGGTCGGCCAATAAAAACCTGCACGGAGAATTTTGCGTGCTAAGCTTCTGGCGCCTGAGTGTATTCCACAGATGCCCTCGTGGACTTCGGCTAGGGCTATTTCGGCCTCGGATCTGTCTAAGCATTTTAATAATGGTCGAGAGTAGCCTCGCCTGTATAATTCGTCATTCAATAATGTAAAAAATGATGCTTGTCGTTTAAACTTTTTAATGTCTTTTACTTCTAGCGAAAATTTAGCATTTTTGAGATATTGGATATATGGCTTTTGCCAAGAATCATCGGATTGAAGGTTGCCGATCATATTTATGCTCGGCTCCTGTAAAGTTGACTGCAAAAGTGAAGCGTTATGCGACTGACTAGTAGCTAACTTAGATAGTATATCTGCCCTGTGATTCTGATCTCTTTCTATGTGGGTAATTTCGATGTTGGAAAAACGAGTAATCAGTTTATTAACAATTTCAAGATATTTTAGTAGAATAGGATCTTTTGTCTGGAAATGCTGATTTACTTGTTGAACGACTAACAAAGAATCACAATAAACATGTAAGTTAGTGACTTGCAATTCAATTGCTAACCTGAGCCCTGCAATGAGGGCTTCGTATTCAGCCTGATTGTTACTGGCTTTGAAGGAAAACCGAAGAGAATGTTCAAATATGACTCCCTCAGGGTTTTCCAGAAGTATCCCTGCACCTGCTCCTTGTGGGTTTGATGCTCCATCCACGAATAGCACCCATTTCTCGGAATCCTCATTTTGGGTAGGTCCTGTAAATTCAGCAACAAAGTCAGCTAAATACTGTGACTTTATGGACGACCTAGGTTGGTAGTGGATATCGAACTCGGAGAGTTCGATGGACCATTTGATCAATCGTCCGGCAAGCTCGGGTCTGGCGAGTATTTGGCGTAATGGCTGAGACGTCCTAACATTGATCGTGTGACTCTGAAAATAGGGACGAAGCCTTCTTGCTGAAAAAACGAGGGCGTAAGCCAGTTTTTCTAACTTCGGGTAACGAAGCTCGGCGTTCTGGAGTGATTTGCTCACAAAGTAGACTGGCTGTTGAGTCTTATTGTTTTCTGCAACAAGGACAGCACTAACTGATATGTCAGTGATAGATAAATACAAATATAAGGGCTCACCGACTTTGGGCTTTTGTAAAACAGGTGGTTTAGAAAGGAATTGTTTTAAGCTTTGAAACGCCAATTCACAGTTTTCATCCCAGTGAAAAACTGTGTTTTTTCGTAAGCAGTGGAAAAAACTCGCCGATTTGGATGCTAAACATGGCAAGAATCTGGACAGTGCTGCTAGTCGTCCTGTCAGTCTCTGCACTTCCTTTATGTTTGTTGGGCTGCTCATATCTAGAATCGCCTGACATTTCTCCGGGTTGGCCTCAATTCCTCGGCTGGTCAGAATAAATCCGAGGAATTTTCCACCTTGGACACCAAAGGCACATTTTTCTGGATTAAGTCTCATGTTGTAAACTCGAATTTGACCGAATATCTCAGTAAGATCGTCGACATGGCTCTCTCCGATTTTTGTCTTGGCGACCATGTCATCAACATACACCTCAAGATTTCTGCCGATCTGTTGGTTGAAGACTTTATTCATCAGCCGCTGGTATGTTGCTCCTGCATTCTTTAAGCCAAAGGGCATGACGTTATAGCAATAGTTACCATATTCAGTAATAAAAGCGATTTTTTCTTGGTCTGATGGATGCATAAAGATCTGGTTGTAACCAGAATATGCATCCATGAAACTCAATGTACCATAACCACAAGAGTTATCTACTAAAGTGTCAATTGAAGGTAAAGGATATGCGTCCTTTGGACATGCTTTGTTTAAGTCAGTGAAATCAACACACATACGCCATTTACCGTTATGTTTTTTTACCATTACTATGTTGGCTAGCCAAGTCGTGAATCTGATTTCTCGTATGAAGTTCGCATCTATTAGCTTTTTAGCCTCGTCCATGGATGCCAGTCTTTTTTCTGTGCCGAGGTTTCTTTTTTTCTGGGCTACTGGTCGGGCTGCCGGATTAATGGCGAGCTTATGCGTGATAACAGAAGGGTTAATTCCTGGCATGTCCTCTGACGTCCAGGCAAATAGGTCGGCATTCCGTCGTAGGAAGTTGATTAGTTTGTCTTTCTCTTCGCCCTGCATGGTTGTGCCAATAAAGGTGAATTTGGTTGGATCATCTGTCAAGGTAAGCTTTATCAGCTCTTCATTTGGTAGAGGGCGATCTTGAAGGTCGGCTCGAAGATCCAGCTTGGTAAGCATTGGCTGTTCTGCGCCTATGGAGTTTACACGTGTGTCGCTATTTCTCTTGATGGGCTTTAAACTAGTGTTGTAACAATGCCGAGCATCTTGCAGGTCGCCATGGACGATGGCTACTGTATCATCCTGCAGAGGAAACTTGATACAAAGATGGACAGTAGATACAATTGCGGCAAACCTGTTTAAAAAGGGTCGCCCTAAAATAAGGTTGTAAGGGCTGAAACTGTCAACCACCAGGTATTGAATATCATGTGTTCTAGATACAGGTTGTTCACCCAATGTGGTTTGTAACCATACTGAACCCATGACTGGGACTCGTTCCCCTGAGAAGCCGACCAGGTCTCCTACAGATGGTTGTAGAATGTTAGTACTTAATTTCATTTTTTCAAATGTAGTAAAGAATAAAACGTCGGCGCTGCTGCCTGGGTCCAGCAGTACTTTCCGAACTATTAAATCTCCCAGTTGGATGGAGATGACGACAGGGTCATCAAGATTCGTGTCATGAGCATGATAATCGGTTGGAGAAAACGTTATCTCAGGTGCTTTTTGTGTCAGCCGAGGATTGTTGGTCGTATCCGCCAGGGCGAGTATGGCTCTGTATGTGCGTTTTCGTGCCGAGCTTGTGTGTCCTCCTCCTGCATAGCCCCCGGAGATGCAATTAATCACGCCCCGGGGTTGAGTGGGAACTTTCTCCTTGTCTTTCGATGGAGTTGTTACCGAGGATGGTTCCGCGGCAGAAGTTGATCTCTTTTGCATGTGACCTGCAATGAATTTGTCAAGGTGTCCCTGCCTCGCTAAACGTTCGAGGAGATCTTTAGCGATCACGCATTCATCGGTTGTATGACCGAACTTCTGATGGAACGTACAATACTTGGATTTATCAACATTTTTTGGCTCTGGATAACTCCCGGCTTTCCGTGGAGGTTTGATCAGCTTGGAGTTTAATATCTCCTTGATAATGTCGTCTCGTTTGGTGTTGAACTGTGTGTATGACTCGTATCGGGGTACTGGCTTAAAGTTCTTTCTACTTTCTCGGGGCCTCTCGTCGTCTTTGGCAGTTGCCGACTTTTCTGACTTCCGAGCTTGACGGAGTTCTTCGATGTCTATCTGTCCTTTGGCTTTCTCACGAAACTCGGCCAGGGTTCTTGGTTTAGCTACCGCGATAGCTTCCTGGAATTTTCCTGGGCGGAGCCCACTCTTGATGGCATGTAGGTGGACCTCAGGATGAAGGTCGGGGATCCTCATCGCTATCTTCGTAAAACGGGGGATGTAGTCCTTCAGGCTTTCTTGAGGGCCTTGTTTAACAGTTGTCAAATAGTCCGAGTCATGTAGGTAAATAGCGGATGCTGCAAAGTGATCCTCAAATTGCTTTGCCAGTTCCTGAAATCGGGAAATAGAATCTGCAGGCAAAGAGCAAAACCAGTCAAGTGCAGGACCATCTAAAAAAGAAGGAAAACAACGGCATAGAATAGGATCAGATGCACCGTTAACAATCATAATTGATCGGAATTTCTTAATGTGTTGTTTTGGGTCTCCCAATCCATCATAAGGAGTTAACGTTGTTGGTAGAGTAAACTGCCTAGGTAGCTGGAAATTCATGATGTCCGCCGTAAATGGTCCTGTGGAATTGTCAAGCTCGTCCCTATCGGTTTCGGCTCTTTTTTCGCTGTCATGTGAACCGCCGCCTTCCTCATCCTGAGGTGTCTCCGAAACATGTGTGCGGTGTTCCTCGTCATTATTCCGCTCATTATGATCGTTACCATGTTCAATGCGGGCGTTGATTAATTGCTCGATCTGTTGTTGCATCTGTTGATTCTCGTTTCTCATGTGCTCGTTGGCCTCAGCCATGCGCTGATTTGCCTGCTGAAGCTCAGTCACCATACGAAGCAGCTCGGATGGGGTGGGAGGAGGTGCGTCAGCCATCGTCGAGGTATTTGGGGCCTGAGAGAAAGGGACTTCAAGCTTCGGGCCCCACGGTGGGCGCCAAATGTTCTTGCCTGATTATAGCCGAACTATAGATCGTTCCCGAGCAGTGGTAGGCCGAGCTTATCCTCGAGTTGTAGTATTCCACCACCAGCCAGCAGAGCCAAAGGGACAAAAAAGGGGGGGAAGTACCTGCAAAAGTACTCCGACGCTCAAGTTAGTTTTGTAGAATTATTCTTAAGAATTGTTTAGTCAAGAAAAGTCTACCTTTACCGATTCTCCTTGATTGCTTTTTATAATCGGAATATCATAACAGTCATATTCCTAGACCTGCCGTTTAAGGCGTAACGGACGTAACCGATCATAAGGCCAGTTATTGCCATAAACTCGGCTCAAGTAATTTGTCGGTTACCAAGACGTTTTCCGAGCTATAACTCGTAACCGATGTATAACGGTCGTATCAATACCAAATAGAGTAACGTAGGTGATCCAAGTAATTTAATTGAAGATAACCAATAATTTAGGTCTCTGTATTAAATGCTGGACTCTTTGAATGTTCCAGCGAATGACTTTTCTTTCTCCTTTTTCTAATCATAGGCCTCACTACCAAGGTATCTATCGATCAATTAATAAAATCGATTAATTTTTTTCGTTACAAAAGGTTTTTTTAAAGAGATAAGAGAAACATGCCAAAACACTTACAGTGTGTTTGGTAACCACCGTTTGAAGGAAAAAAACACGTTATAACTTTTTGAAAGTTTCACTTTTTTGTTGGCTAATTTTTTTCTCTACAAATACAGAAGTGATTTTGTTTATAAAATCACGTTTACAAAAACCAATAATTTCTAGTTTCTTCGTTGCACTAACGTGCTTTTAGTCAATACCTTCAATATTTATTTTTCTTTTACCAACTTTATCCTTTATATGTATTATTGCATTATTTATAAAATTCTTATCATTTCTCTCTATATGAACTCTTTTTTTTTATTATTTATTATTTATATTTTTTATTAATTTTTTATTTGACATTATATATTTTTATAGTTATAATTTTTGTGTATTATATTTATTATTATCTTTTTATAATAGAATTTATTGATTCTATTGGGTAAAATAAATTAAATAAAAAAATTAATTATAAATAATAATAGTTAAAAATTATAATATACTAAAAAAGAGTACTAAGAATATTAAAAATATACTATATAAAAAATATATTTAAAAAAAGTATAAAAAAATTAAACATGTATATAAAAATAATATTATAATTTAATGTCATGTCCTTTTAAGTAATTATCTATCTAAAAGTGATTTTAACTAATATTATCCAAACAATATTTATTTTATCAAAATCAATTTTGGTAAAAAATTGCCAAACATAAATCATGTTAACACAAACTTACTTTTATCCAAAATCAATTTTATAAAATAGCTTTTATTCAAACTCCAATTTGACCAACCACAATCCAAACACACACTTAATCATAAAATGTACTTCACTTCCACAAATAAACAAAAATTGAACTCCTAACCGTTCCTTAATAAAATAAAATAAAATTGAATTAATCACATAATATAATAATTAACCTAAGGCACAAGATTAAGTAATATAGTATTTAACTATTTATCATATATGTCTAGTCACCAAAAATTTATCATATATGTCTCACTTAAAACATCATTTGTGGACAAGATCAATTGTCTAGTAAACATCGCACTTTTAATTCATAGGGCCAGTATAGTACACTTAACGATTTAGATTTGTTTTCCAATAAATCAAATCCAACAATAACGAGTTTTGCCAAGCCACATCATCATATGAAGTAGGGGTGCATATGGACTGGTCCAGCCCGAAGATCTAGTTCGGTCTCAAATATTTTAGAGACTAATTTAGTGTGATTTCACTGAATTTAGGGTCAGGTAAAGATTGTAAAAATAGACTCGGTCATTATTTTGAGTCGGGTCCGAAGCATAACTCGGGTTACTCGAAGTTGGCCTGGTAATTCGGTCATCATGCACAATTAATATTTTGTGTTATTAGTAATCGATCATGGCTATTCTTATGTGGAATTTAAGTATTGTAAATTTTAATATTTTGTGTTATTAGTTATTATAAGATTATAAGTTAATGTTTTATATTTAGAATGCATAAGATTTTAGACTAATGCATAATATTGTATTATTTGTATTGATTTAAATATTTGGTATTATTAGATAATTATTAGTATTAATTGTGATTATACTTTAGTATTGGTTGTGGTTATGCTTTAATTTTAAAGAAGGGTTGGTTCTTATTATATTTTTCTAAGTAAATTTTACCTTGTCAATTAATGGTTGAAGTCTTGAAAATTTAGATTTTTTTACATGCTAGTTAACAAGAAGATATCAACGTAATGTAATGTTACTGATCCGATTTTTACCCAGTTTTTATCCGGTATAATTGTGGCCCGAAAGTGTGTTGGTTTCATCGGGTTTAGGGTCGGATTCGAATATAATAAATAGACCCGTGTATATTTCGGGTCGGATCTGGATCACATCAAACCCGACTTCACCCAACCCATATGCACCCCTAATATGAAGGAATGTGGAAGCTTTTCCAATATCCAATATATTTAATCTAACGTGTGCTTTAAAATTACAAAAATGTTATATGCAAAAAAAAAATTTGCCAGGTAAAGAATGACTTTTTAAATAATATGAATAATGAATTTTAAAATTAACCCAATAAAATAAAAAAATATTCTACCTAAAATTATCTCTTAAACCTTAATATTAAGATAACCATCTGTATATCTAGTGAACTAAACATTCAATCATTATTAATTGTGCATGAGTAAATCGAATTAAATGAGAATAGGTAGACAATGAGAATATTATACAATGTGAACAATTGATATGTCGAATATTTAATTTAATATATATTTTATATTTTATTTAATATTTTACAGCATAATTGATTTGATAAAAACTTTAAAGCACACATTAGATTAAAACTAAGTCTCAAGCAGCTTCTTTTGCCGAATTCAATATAATATCCATCATTTTTAATCAAAAATGTTATTTATTTTTTAGAATTTTGTCTTTTGGTCAATTTTTAAAAAAATTTATTATTATTTAATTAATTCAAAATATTTATTTTTACGTATGAGTTATTTAAAAAATTAAAAAATTATTATCTTTTCTAAAAATTAAATAAAAGACAATTTAAAAAATATGTAATTGGACTGTTTTTGAATACCCTAGAATATTATCATTATATTCTTTATATATAGGGATACAAGAATAACAACACTACTACAAAGACAAACACAAACATCAAACAACATAAACATTCTCAAATTATTTTGTGATGGCCATATTTTTCTATTTAGCAACAATGGCAGCACTACTTTGCTTCCTCTTACACTTCTTTCATAGGAGACTATGTTGCAAGAGCCCCCTCTTAATAGATTGGCCTATTGTTGGCATGTTACCAATAGTGTTATGGAACTTGTTCCGGATCCATGATTTCATAACCGATGTCTTGAAACAAGAAGGCAAAACCGGCGAGTTCATGGGACCATGGTTCACCAACATGAACTATTTGGTCACTAGTGACCCCATGAATGTTCATCACATAATGAGCAAGAGTTTTGACAACTATGTCAAGGGTTCTGAATTTCGTGACATCTTCCAAATTTTTGGAGATGGTATTTTTACCACGGATTCGGAGACTTGGAGGTACCATAGATCTTTGCTTCTTTCTTTGGTTAAGAATAGGAGCTTCGAGATCTTTCTAGAGAAAACGATTCAGAAGAAGGTGGAAGCTAGCTTGATTCCTGTATTAGAACACGTGCTACAACAACGTGTTGAGGTTGATCTACAAGATGTCTTCAATCGCTTCACATTCGACAACATTTGCAACATTGTTTTAGGGTATGATCCTAATTGTCTTTCTATTGAGTTCCCTGAAGTTGCATGTGAGAAGGCTTTTAATGAAGCTGAAGAGTCGTTATTCTATAGGCATGCTGTTCCAAAGAGTGTTTGGAAGCTTCTAGAAAGGCTTCAAATAGGTCAAGAGAGAAAGATGAGTGAAGCTTGCAAGGTGTTTGACCAATTCATATACTCTTGCATAGCATCAAAGAGAGAAGAGATAAGCAAGTACAACAAAAGTAGTCAAATAGATGAAGCTCAAGTTGACTTGCTTAGTGCTTTGATGATGATGAGAGAACAAGAACAAGAAAAGGGTCAAAGTCAAACATTATTAGTCAACGATGACAAGTTTCTAAGAGACTCAACTTTCAATATTTTTGTGGCCGGAAGAGATACTATAACTTCAGCTCTTACTTGGTTCTTTTGGCTTGTTGCTACAAACCCATTAGTAGAAGCTAAGATTCTTGATGAGATCAAAGAAAATTTTGGATCCAATAATGATGAAATGGAACACAGTTTTTGGCATGGAGGAGGGTAAAAGGCTAGTTTATCTCCATGGAGCTCTTTGTGAATCTTTGAGGCTATTTCCTCCTATTCCTTTTGAGAGGAAGCAACCAATCAAAAGTGACATACTCCCAAGTGGACATCATGTGAATCCAGGTACAATGATCTTACTTTCTTTGTTTGCAATGGGAAGATTTGAAGAGGTATGGGGAAAAGATTGCTTGGAGTTCAAGCCAGAGAGATGGATCTCTAATAAGGGTAGTATTGTTCATATGCCATCTTATAAGTTTATTAGTTTTAATGCGGGTCCAAGAACTTGTTTGGGAAAGGACATATCTTTTATTCAATTGAAGATGGTGGCAGCTTCTATTTTGTGCAATTATCATATTCATGTGGTGGAAGGTCATCAAGCTATTCCTAGTCACTCAATTGTTCTTTTAATGAAGGATGGCTTGAAGGTTAGGGTAACTAGAAGATGCTTGTTTTGATGTATGATCTATTTGTTTTTTATTTTTGTTAAATTTTATTTCTACATAAATAATAAAAAGTATCTTAAGATATTTTTAACTCAGTAATCTTAGAAAGATAAAAACAATTAACTTAAATAATTTTATTTTAGTATTTATTTATTGTAACGTACATTAAATAAAATAAAAATAATAAATTTTAATAATTGTTTATTAATATTTTTGTGTTACTTATCGATATAATTAATTATCTTTGTAACTTTCACGTCAAGTTAAAACTCCATTATGGAACTTATTTGGCTTATTTATTGTAGTGTGGGACTGCCCTAAGTTAAAAGTTGAATTTAGTTATTTAGGTATTGTGTACCCTAGAAGGAAGTGTTACAATAATTGGTGTACATTTTGATACTATTTATTAATATCTAGCTAGCTACCTTTAATAAGAAAATAAAGGTAATTCTCAAGTATTTATTGCTTTTAAACGACATGAAAAATTGATGGAAAAGTTGAAACTTGAATGACATTACATCATTGTATATTTCCTACATCAAATTACATGGTATACTCTTAGCACTCGTTACTATTTTACTTAGGTGAATTCTTCCAAACTCATGGTAATTTTATGGATAAGTTACTTTTGTACATGTGTCTTCATCTCAGTCATTGATCAAAAAAATTTTCAATCTTTCATTAATTGATGCATTAAATGTTTTCACACTACATTGTATTTTATATTATTTACATTATACCCCATAACTTATTTATACTTGATGCAATACGCAAATAGTTAATTTTACAAATCTCTCCCCAAATACCATACAAATCAAAACCTTCCCCAAATACCATTTCAATGTGTACAACTTCTTCTTCTACCTCTCAAAAGACACTTCAAAAGAACTGCTTCATTCTTCAACCTCACTGCTTCTTTTACCCTTCTACGATCTCACTTCTTCTTTTTCTCTACCCTTCGTGTGGGTGATGGGTTTGATTTTTCCGGCGACCCACTCCTAAAACCTTCCCCAGATACTCCTGTAGTATCCACAGCTCCTTCATCTACCTCAGTGCTTCTTCTACCCTCCCCTTAACTTAAGCATTTGATTTTTTCGACGACCCACTCGCAAAACCTTCCCCAAATACCGCTGTAATGTCCACAGTCTCTTTTGCTACCTCGTTCCTCTGAGTCAGTCATCGTCAGGGACAGATTTTTCCGAACCCCGTGGAAGACCCTGCCTTCTGCGTCTTCGTCCAGGATTACGCGGGTGTCATTTTCTGTGATTTACCGTCAAAGAACGTAAGTCATCCCCTTGCTAGCAAGGTTCCGGTGACCCACGTGCAGAACGCTCTCAGAAAACCCTTGTAAGCCCTACTGCTTCTTCATCTAGGTCATTCGTTCGTTTTTTTGTTTTTTTAGCCAATTTGCGTGATTTATTCTGTTAATCACTTTCTGTAATCACCGTTCATCGAAGAAGATTGATTCAATTTGGAATGTAATAGATTATGTTAGTTGTCCATGGTGGTGTTAAATGTTAATCAGATCGATGGCCAGTGATGCATGCTCCTCAAACACGAGACGAGGCATAGGGGGAGCCGGCGGACAACAGGAACTGAGATCTGGAAATGCAACCTCAAGTTCGCTGCAACCTTAGGATGTAATAGATGGTGTGTCCCCAAAATGCTTCTGTGAAAAATATGCCATCAGTTACATGTCGAAGACAGACACCAACCCAAATAGGTTATTTTTTGGATGCCCATTATTAAAGGTAACCACGCAATTCTTTATGTTTGAGAACTAAGATTATGCTAAAATTTGATTAAAATTTGAATTTTCTGGAATGGAGCTTTAGACTCTATATTTTGGTTATTATCCACCTTGCTCAAGTTGTTGTGGATGTGATTTTGAATTGTTGGGAATTGCATGCCTATTGGTTATGAAAATGATTTGACTTTGTTATTGATTTGATGTTAAATTGGGTTGATTTTGTATATGATTTGATATTGGTGCTGGTTAATTTTGATGAATGACTGAGAATTGGGAAAAAGTTGATTTATTCAAAATAGATCTACCTAGATTAAAAATCATGATTGTGACAACAATTGACATGGTACCTGATCTGATATTAAAAATGGATGCTAAAATTTGAAAGGATTTTATAGATGTAGAATTTAGGGATTAATTACAGTGACGTACATGGATTAGATTGAATTGGAGTATTTTGTAACCCCTTACATTAATTGTGTTCTATTCGTTGTAGGTGACAGAAGCACATTGCAAGTTCTTTCTCTGGGTTGATGACTACATTGTTAGGGTCAGAGCGGGGGAGGCTACAAGGGGATCGGGTGACGGGAAGCAGAGTGATGTTGGAAAACATTTGAGAATGGATAACTTGATAGACCATGTAGAGGAAAGAATAGCAAAACTAGAGAAGCTGCTGAACAAGAAAAGTAGAGAAGCAGAGTTGAGGAAAAAGGCTAGAGAAGCAGCTGCAAGAGACATGGAGGCTTCATCAACAACGTCTATTGATTAGCTGCAAACCAGAACCCGAAGCACCTCGATTAGGTTCAGAAACTTAAGAATAATTTCCTTCTTTGCTGAAAATTGCTACTAGAATGTAGAGACACAAATGTTTGAAGCTTTAAAAGTAAAAATTGTCGAAGACGTTCATCTGATTTGGGCAACATGGTTGGAATTTGTTTATGTTTCTAGTTACGTGTTTTTGTTTTACCTATAGATACATATATATTTTATGGTATTTATTTTTGTGACTTAGTTACCAAAGTTTCCTACTCATTTCAATAGCGTATGAAGGCTAATATGTTGTAGTAAGTCAGCCTGAATACCAGAAAATAGCAACCTTTTTATTAGTGAAACGAATGCTTAAGATTGCAGTCATATTATAACTCAATCTTCGGCAATTCTGTAAGAGTAGGAAGGAGAAGGGCATGACAATATACACCGATGATTTGGTGACTTCCATGACAAATCATGCAGCCAACACAATAGATAATTGACAAGATCTGTTTTTCTTCTTATATACTAGTGTGCAGCATAAATTTTAAGTTGTGATAGAATGAAGAAGCTGAAAGTAAACTAGAATGTTATGTTAGGCTTTGGAAATTTGTTGAATTGCAACTTGTTGGTCAAGTTTAATTGCTTTCCTTTCAGAAAATTTCCTGCATAGGTTTCGAAATTCCTAATCCCTTGAACCTAAATAAATCTTAACACTTGTAGTTTATTTGATCATGATGAATGGCCACTGCTTTGTTCTAATACACATAAATTGTTCAGCAAGCTATGATGCTTGAAATAAGGTAGCCTGTCTGTTAACATAATGGGTTTTAAAGGCTTCATCTCATTAGGTATTGAAGTTGTAGATCATCATCTTTATACCCTTGCACATGATGTATAATACTCCAATTGAAAGATCTGACTTTTTAAAATACCATAACTTCCCATTATTGCTGAATCCTTTGTTTGCTCAATTTGTTTGACTTTATTCACCCCTTCATGCACTTGATTGAATTGCTATTAGTCTATAATCCAAAGTAAATGAACGAGTGCTAATGGGTTGATCATTTCAGCGACGTGGCCGTGGAGGTAGAGTGCAAGCTGGAGTTTGTTCATGGAGTGCTAATGGCTTATTGCAGGTCTTACCAGGTTACCATGTACTGGGTTGCTCTTTTTTTCTTTTTATAAAATAATATTCAACGAGTATATGGCTTATTGCAGGTTTTACCGTGCACTGGGCTAGGTTCTGTCATCGTCCAACAAAGCACTGGTGTATACAAATGTTCTCTTAAAACCAGGGCCATCATGTAAGTTTCTCTTGTAACATTGCCCGTTTATATGTCCGTTTATATGTCATCTTTTTTGGTCGAATCGTGTTACATAGGAAAACTTTGGTCGAATTATAGGTTGAATTGTCTCGATTCACGATTATCCCGGATCAGTTCTGGTTAGGTATTAAGGTGTAACATAGTATATGATCAAAGGTCATCGAATTTTTTTCCCCAGCGTTTGTTACTTTAATTAACTGAATATTTAGTCTTTATGTCATACTTGGGATTGGGCTCGGTCAACTAACCTGGAAAGACGTTTATTTTTTTTGGTAGTTCAAGTCTATCTAAAAGTAAAGTGGGCTATCTATCAACTTGGGCCAGCTACAAAAAACAATTAGTGGATAATTCAAGTCAGGATTAATGCAGCAACTGGCTTGAAACCTGTTAAGCCCAACTCTCTCCAGAATTTTAAAAGAAAACCAAGTTTTTCCAGGTAAATATTTATTCCATTTATGTTTGTGTTAACCGTTAATTTGATCAATGTTTTTTTGGAATAGCATTTCTTGATTGAATATTCGCGTAAAATGTTAGTAGGTTAACTGTTATTTCTCACATAATCCCTATACTAGGATGGTTAGAAACAGAATAACACCATTATAAATCTCCTGTACATGAGGAAGACTACACGACACATCGAATTAGATAGATTGAGGTTGTTATGCAACCATTTCTCTTAATTTTGGCTCTTTCAAACCAATGTAAAACATACAATTGTAAAGACATGCTGAAAGAAAAAACACTAGAAATTAACCATTGTCATAACAGTTCTACGGATTCCATTAACAAAAAAAAAAGCATAATTAACATCAACTGGAATAGTAAACAAAGAGTTTCAACCAAGTTTCACAATACATGTAGTCAGAGTATATCTAAATGTCAATTATTTCTAGACAGGAAACATCCCTGCAAAATACTTGAGTGTAGACCTTACTATGATCGGGTGTGGTATTTCTGGGTATCGCCATGCTCTCCTCACCAATAGATTTCTAGTGCCATGTTCGATGTCATATTCTGTCAACACAAGCTCTCTGTACCTGTAATTGACGAGTAACTCTCTTTCCTTTGAATTGTTCACCAACAAAAGTAGGTTATCATCCACGAATAGTATTGGATTTTCTCTGATGCTTCGACTCGCAAACCTGCAGTATTGCTCTAATATTCTGTTTCCATCCGCGTCTTCATTCAAGTGCCAAATTGCTGCGACATAACCAAATTAGTTGTGTGTATGAGCGAGGAGTGCAACTTTTTCCTTGTGGGTTAGTAAATTGTGAACGGTATATATTGCACCTATAGGGATAGACACCTCGCTAAATGATTCATCTTCAACACTGTAACATAAAACAGACTTGGGTGTAGCATAGCTATCTCCTGTGCCAGTTATCCAATACGCCTGACCATTATTAAAAACAGAGTTAGGGTCAATTTTTTCTACACCAGGGAGACAATCAATGCAGTGAAACCATGTAGAACGCCTTGAACAATATCTAGAGAAAAAAACGTAGGCATCAGCTATGTCCCTTTTGCACATATGTATGACTGTGTATGCATCTGAGTTTGGAACATGACCGAAACCATATACTGGGAAAAACGATCTACCGTGGTCCCTGTGGGGGTCGGAAATTTCTCTAGAGCATTGTGTTATCGGATTCCATACCAAAAGTCTTGTGTCGTCTCGTTCACGAGAGAACTTGAAACATATGTTCCCGTTTGACACTCCCACAAAACGAAACCACCCATGGATGCCAACTCCGAAAGGATGCTGAACATTTACTTCTTCTCCAGAAGCAGCATTCACTATATATAGTGAATCTGAACCCATTAACAGTAGTGAGTATCCAACATGAAACAAAACATGTTGATCTAACACTTTCTGCCTTCGCATGTGGTGTATGCATGTCTTTGGTTGGCGGAGCTGTCGGTGCCAGAATTTATTCAAGCACATACATCTCCCTACAGCTTTGGCACTACTACGCAGGAAAATTTCTTGTAGCAGTTCATCCGGAATAATCGGCAAGGGAAGTTGGAATTTAGCCATTTTACTAGACGCGCGTTTCGTAGTCTTGGTTTTAGGTTGTGTTTACTTTGTAGTTTTTGAATTGTTGAAGTCTGTTGCTTTCTTTTAAGTAATGAAGCTAAATTAGTCTAACTTATTAATTGTGTGAGATGCAGCATCCAACGAGAATTGATGAGGCAGAATATTGTATTTACCGGTGTTATCATAACCTGTTTGAACTAGGTGTTTAGTACCATTAAATTTGACTCGTCTACCCAAGTTTTTGCCTACCCTAGTAAATAAATTCAGTTGGAATTCCAACATACTCCAATAAGCTTATCTTTGATTTTTTGTTTTTCTATTTTGCTTTTAGATGCAGCCGCAAATTTTTCCTATTAAGTTTTAATTTGCTGATATACTCACTAATCTGTTTACTTGATTTCCAATTTTTTTTGCCTTATCACAACATTACAACCCCTCATCCTAAAGAAAACCATGTTACTCCCAAATTAATCATTTTCGCAGATTCGGCACAAAGTATTTCCAATACCTAATTAGGATGTTACCAGCTACCACTGGCACACCCTCATCCATGCAGCCACAGGTAAACAACATTCAAGTTTTTCCCATGATAAAAAAGTCGTTACCAAATTTTCTTACAAATAATGACCGGAATAAAAAAATACTTCTGATGGTAGACTTGTGTGAGACTTGATAAAAAATAAACCCATAGATGTATATACATTAACAAAATAACGAAGTCCAACACCATAATTTACATTCAGAAAATAAATTCTATTACACAGAATACTAATCGAAGATTTCCACAAAAGTAAACATGTACATATAGACATGGCAACTGAAGAACTACTACAAAACATTATTTCACCAATAAACCTTAAACAAATTAATCTGTCATCTTTTGTCCTACGATGATGGTGTTATTTGGTTCACAGACGAGTCGGAAGAGTCAGATGGCGAATTTCTTCCATACCTCCTACTAGGTCCTGCGATTGCCCTCCTACTAGGTCCTCCCACTGCACCTCCCCCCTGTTGACGGCGGTTGAACCTGTAGTAATTTTGGAAAATTTATTATACAACAATGAATATAATAAAGTATGTAGACTTACTTTCCTAAGTAAACAAGTTATTGTTACCTTGACTCGTGAGGACGCGGTGGTGAACCTTCTTGCCTCCGATGCTGCCGGCGTAATAACCTTTCAGTCTCAAACGCAGCCACCTGTTCATCCTTGTTGAAGTGTACGTTGCATCTGTCCGCCAGCCAGTGTTTAATTTGGTCCGGCAATACGTTGGAGGCATATATCTCATCAACGGCTCTGGGCATTTCTACCGAACGAGTATGGTCCCATGCAAGCATGTGGAAGATACCCCAACCTACGTAACTGAGTTCCAGCATAAGCCGTGGAGTTGGTCGAAAGAGAGATCTTATCCTCCCCATGTCGGCTGCATTGATCCAGTAGTTATCACCGTCTCTAGTTGGGTGGATATGGAGACAGTTGTCTTGTCTGTCTATTAAGTACAGATCAGTGGTTGTGAAGAACGAAAAGTGCCATACAATGTGCGTTGGAATCCTTACATCTTCCTATAGTCAGAGAAACAAAAGTAGATGTTAAACAGATTTTGAAAAAAATTAGATAAAAAAACCGTAAAGAGAAGTGGTGTCTGCGGCGCCGGAAGTAAGCTTACATCTGTTGGGAATAGGTTTAGGACAAAAGTCTGTTCAGGGCATCTTCTCATGTTCCTTAAGGCACTGACGTAACTAGCCGGTAGCCACCACGAACTAAATGTTGAAAAGTCAGTATTGTTAAGAATAAGAAACCATGGAAGGACAGAACTGAAACTTGAGAAGTAATCAATGTTAAAAAAGAACAAACCATACAAGGACAGATGGTCATGCGTGTGGAAAAAACAGTTAACAAAATGAAAAAAATAGTTATCTGCTTACCGGAATTCTGGCTCCATCTTTGTTTGCTAATATTAGTGACTAGTCTCTGAAGTTGATAGCCGCAGTGAGTGAATTAGGAGAGGGTTTACAATGGTGTTGTCAAATGATTTTCTCTAGGAAGTCAAGTTTTACTTTTAAAGAGGGTAAAACCAGAGGTCACACCGGTTGGAAATGAAGTTGAAGGGATATATTGAAGCCATCAATTAGAATTCAAACCTCATCACTAATCATACCTTTTCGTAAATCTAAACTAAATAATAAATACACATAATAAACTCTATTTGAATTGTATTACTCATGTTTTGGTAAAGGTAAATGTAGTTTAATAACCATTCATTGGTATACGTATCACTAGATGAATAAACATAACGAAGGTTACACATAATAAAATTAAAAAATATAATAAGTTTATTATTGTGTTCATATTTACGTAAATTATTGAAATCATGTTTACTAAATTGTTTGACAAAATATACGAAATGATGCAAACCTTTCATTATTAACATATCAGAATGTGCTGTTCCATTCATAAATTAACATACAGTACTTCAAATAACATAATCATATTTTTACGACCCAGTAGCTTTTTCAATTTCAGTAAGCGCAACAGAAAACGTCAATCAAAAATTAACCAAACGTACTTAAAATAACATAACCAGAATAACTTATTGCACGCATTATAGTATTAAAAGTCTATGCAATGGACACAATTATTTTAATGCCTTAGGTATAAATAACTCAGAGCATACTTCCTAACTCCTTAACCAATCGCTCTTCCTTTTTAGATATTTCGTTGTAGTATTTTTTTGATGCTTCAAGGACTTCTTGGGATTTCAAATTGAACAGATTCATCACCAGATCAATAGCCAGCCGTAATCTAGTGCTATCATTTACCTAGGAGAAAAAACAAAACAATTCAGACGCATAGGTTACATTAAAATTTTGAGATAATATATGAAACCACGAAACGAATTTTATTTTATAACTACCTTAATATTGTAGTTACTCCTCCATTGGCACTCCCTCATCCAGGTTGTCACCCAAACTCCACAATCATTCCTTGTATATGTAAAAAAGTTTATTGAAGTCTATTACCAACTTAATTCCTAAGGGAAAAAAATCATAGCAGAC
Organism: Arachis hypogaea; assembly: GCF_003086295.3. Taxonomy (NCBI): domain Eukaryota; kingdom Viridiplantae; phylum Streptophyta; class Magnoliopsida; order Fabales; family Fabaceae; genus Arachis; species Arachis hypogaea. The sequence continues at coordinate 92,014,379 of NC_092040.1, forward strand.
GAAATGGTACTGTAAAAAAATATTATCTTCCGTAACCAAAGCTGGCCGGAAAAGCAATGTATAGCACTATTACAAGGTCAATAAATATGTTAGCGGTCTCTTTTACTTGTGCAGAAGGAAAATGTATTCATCACACGTTAGCAAATTCATTGATGCATCTCAGTAATTGAGAACTCAACAATCAATAATAACTTGTAAGGTTTCTTACGAATCATCGTTCTGCTCGCCAATTTCTGCAGGGTGTATTATAGGATACTCCGAAATTACTGGTCTGTGTGTTGTTTGGTTAGCATAGAAGGTCAAGTCATCAAGCATCTCCTCAATAAACAGTGCCTGTAATCAAAGTAAAATTTAATTCAGTTGTCAACTCTGGTGTCTGTTGAATCAACTTAGAATTTACTTCCGACTATTAGAAATTTTTAAACACTACCATTAGCTTCGCACAACGACGGTGCCTGGTTCTGCTTGAGACGCATGGTTTAGAATCCAGTAATATTAGATGTCTTTTTTCAATGTCAATTACAAGCAGGTACCAGTGCATGTTATCCTCATTCATCGGAACAAAAATCTACCAAAAATATACAAAAACAAGTTATATTGGAATAAGATTTTTTTACTTACATTATCATATATTACGAGAATTAAATTACATAGTTACCTTGCATAACGATTCAAACTCTCCCATGTATTCCTCAGCGTAATAGCGTTTCAAAGTCTTAGGGGAGTGAGTCCAATTAAGGGCAAATTGCTGAAATATGATTTTTCATAAACATGTATAAGATCAATTGAAACTAGGAGATGGAGATTCTCTTAATGGTTTTCACTCACCGAAAACGTAGTGGGTAAAAACCATAAGCAGGGAAAACCGGTGTCCTTGCGTGCATCACACATGAGCATGCTAGATGTGAGGTTTATGATCTGCTTCAGCGTTCGTTGATTGACGGCCAATAAGAAAAAATATAAACATATATTCCCTTGTTAAAATTATTTTATACGTTAGGAATTTCATTTAAGAAATTAACGAATGCTAATGACTGAAAAATCCATACCTCGTCCACCAATGGTTTGTTTGGCAGTAGAGTATACATGACTCTCCTATTAGCGTGCCACAAGTTTGTCTGTGAGATTATCTCCGAATTCAATTCTTCATCCTCCAGATCTGAACCGAAGACGTAGGCTACGACTGAAACTTCGTCCTTGCACAGTGCCATATCAGCTGGGGGACGGAACAGAACAGGCTTCCACTGATACAACGAAAACTAAGCCGTTAGTTATTAATATTTAACTAGCATAACAAATCTCTAACACTTACTTAACAAGATATAACCCACCGCAGGTATCTTTGCGGTTTCCTTCGCTAGTGGCAATTTTCTGTCAGCGGGGTTGAAGTAGCTAACATATACAGCCTTGTCTAAGCTACTCGTTATAACTGGTTCTGTAGCTGTCTTCTTTCCAGTACCATCATCACTGAATAAACTTCGGCAAATAACATAATCATCTGGCGGTGTCTGTTCACACTTCAGAGACATTGAACAACACTTTGTAGCCATATGCGATATTGAATCTGCGGCTTGATGAATGCTGGACATGTTGGATCTAATCTTCTTGGAGGAATCCAGATTCCTCTCAAGAGTACCGGATGGCATGCTGAATCCGCTCATGATCACATGCATGACTGTAGGGTTGAAGGTATCGGGCGGACCATTCCGAAGATTAATCGTTTGTGGCATAGTTCCAAACACAGGATAACACGTCTTGGTCTGGGAAGCAATCAGGTTTGAAAGTGTATTCATCATCGTGGACATTTGCGTTACAACTTCTTTTAGGGAAGGTTCTACGACTGTAGTTTTACCGAAGTCGTCGCCTATCTCTTTGCTGGCTCCACCGTTAAAATTTACATGTAGTCGCTGGTCATGCATGGTGCTTCCTCGGAGACTGTGAGAAACAAAACTTAAAAATATGAATACTTTATATTCGGGATCGTTTTAAAAGAACTTCACTAGTTTGTCGAAATGTAATTTAATTCTAACCTTGATGACAGTTATATCACTTCCTTGTCGACAACTTTTCTTGATATTTTTCTACCTTGTTCCTTTTTGGCTTCGTCGTCTCCGTTTTCTATTTTTTGTGTTGAGCGTCGCTTTCCTTTGGCAGCCATTGGGTGTTTTAGCTGTTTATTTTTTTTTATTAAAAAAAACATGAAAAATACTGCAACATGTTCAGTTAATGAGTTGCACTCCACTAGCAAGCACAATTTCTTAAAAGAATAACAAACATGGTAGGTTGTCCCTACTATTCAAAGGAGTTTTGACAGTTGAGTGATATTTGGCTATAGACCTCTAATATATGAGGCAGTTTACGTTTCCAGTTTATATTCATAAATTATTGAAAAAAAATAATTTACATAAAAATCTTTTTTTTGATTGGTAAAAGATAAGGCTCCAACCAAACACCTTTTTTTTAAATTATTTCCGTTTAGTCAAGGTATCGATCATTTGGATCTATTTAAAGTTATTCAGCTCAATACATTTGTTTAATTTCCTGTGCTGTAGTCAAAGCTATTAAACATTTTCTGGTCACCGTCTATTTTTTTTCTTTAACCAATCCGTTTCTGGAAGATTTGTATTAATTTTCGTAATGAATGCTTGTCTCCATTAAGTTGCTCATAAAGTAATATGGTCATATAACAGAATTGTGTTTGTTGTTATCTCTTATTATCACACACTTGGTCAAAGATTTAGTCCGCAACAAAGTTTAATGCGACGGCTAAACACTCGAAAAGGTTAGCATGAAAATAATACACGTATTTGCTGCTAGCTCGAGAAAAGGGAAATTTTTTTTCCATTTCCTATGAGTTACATTCCTTTTCATTAACTATGTGTATACCATTACCTGTCTCCCACACAGATCTTTGATTTTTCGTTTGTCATGGTCACTCATCATCTAACTTATGGTGCATCCTAATTTATTGCGTAATGACTTTTTTGCTCTCCACCTTTAGGCCCGTTGCCTATCACTTATAGGAGACTGAACTTCGCATCCCTCATCGCAAAGCACTTCCTTCCCCGGAAGATATTAACGAAACTTAAAACTAACTATTAGTAATGTGTTTGGAACTTTTTTAGTAGCATAACATTGGGGTGACATTGGATATACTCACTATAAAACTCGAACCATTAACTCGAAGACATTAAAACTAGTCAGTAGTGTGTGTTTGGATTACATTTTACAAATGGGAGTTTGATTAAAATTGATTCTGCAACAAATGTTATTAAAATAAATCCAACAAATGTTTATGATATTTTTTATCTGGTATATTTTTATTACACTTAGTACTATGTTTTAGTATGCTATTATTGATTTTTTTTATTATTTACAATTTATTTTTTGTTTAATTTACTTTACCTACTAGAATCAACAAATCATATCATAAAAAGATAATAAAAATAATACAAAAAATTACAATTATAAAAGTGTATAATATCAAATAAATAATAATAAAAAAATAGTTAATGTAAACAAAAATAATAAGAATTCCATAAATTACATAATAACATTGAACCGTACACACTTGACCGTTGCAAATTGAACCAGAAACCGGCAACCAATAAACAATATACACGAAGCCGTTAACTAAAAGACCTAGCGATCAAACTGCGAACCCTAAACCGTTAAAATTGAACCGGAAACCGCCAAACGAAAAACCATAGGCACAGAACCATTCATGATAAGACCTAACGACCAACCCGTGAACCCTAAACCGAACACATCGAACGGGAAACCGCCAAACAATAAACCTTGGGCACGAAGACCATTCAGTCTGAGATCTAGTCACTTGACCTGACACATTGATCCGTGCGCATTGAACTGGAAATCGGCATACAATAAACAATATACATGAAGCCGTTCACTAAAAGACCAAGCGATCAAACTGCGAACCCTAAACCGTACACGATGAACCGAAAACCGCCAAATGATAAACCATAGACACAGAACCATTCATGATAAGACCTAACGACCAACCCATGAACCATAAACTGTACACGATAAACCGGAAACCGCCAAACGATAAACCGTAGACACAGGACCAGTCATGATAAGACCTACTGACCAACTCGTACACATTGAACCGTCGCATTGAACCGTAAACCACCTAACGAAAAACCAGAGACACAGAACCATTCACTCTAAGACCTAACGACCAAACCGCGAACCCTAAACCGTTCACGATGAACCAGAAAATACCATTCGATAAACTATTAGCACGAAACCGTTCAATCTAAGGCCTATTCACTAAAACTGTAGACACTGGACCGTGCGAATTGAACCTAACGAAAAACCGGCATACAATAAACAATATAGATGAATCCGTTCACTAAAAGACCTGGCGATCAACCCGTGAACCCTAAACCGTAAACATTGAACCGGAAACCGCCAAACGAAAAACCAGAGGCACAGAACCATTCATGATAAGACCTAACGACCAACCCGTGAACCATAAACCGTACACGATGAACCAGAAACCGTTAAACGATAAACCGTAGACACAGGAGCATTCACGATAAGACCTACTGACCAACTCGTACACATTGAACCGTACGCATTGAACCGTAAACCACCAAACGATAAACCACATGCACAGAACCATTCACCCTAAGACCTAACGACCAAACCGTGAACCCTTAATCGTTCCCGATGAACCAGCAACAGCCATTCGATAAACCATTAGCTCGAAACCGTTCACTCTAAGGCCTATTCCCTAAAACCGTACACACTGGACCGTACGAATTGAACCTAACAAAAAATCGGCATACAATAAACAATATAGACGAATCCGTTCACTAAAAGACCTGGCGATCAACCCGTGAACCCTAAACCGTAAACATTGAACCGAAAACCGCCAAACAAAAAACCAGAGGCACAGAACCATTCATGATAAGACCTAACGACCAACCCGTGAACCATAAACCGTACACGATGAACCAGAAACCGTTAGACGATAAACCGTATACACAGGAGCATTCATGATAAGACCTACTGACCAACTCGTACACATTAAACCGTACGCATTGAACCGTAAACCACCAAACGATAAACCACATGCACAGAACCATTCACCCTAAGACCTAACGACCAAACCGCGAACCCTTAATCGTTCCCGATGAACCAGCAACAGCCATTCGATAAACCATTAGCTCGAAACCGTTCACTCTAAGGCCTATTCACTAAAACCGTACACACTGGACCGTGCGAATTGAACCTAACGAAAAACCGGCATACAATAAACAATTTAGACGAATCCGTTCACTAAAAGACCTGGCGATCAACCCGTGAACCCTAAACCGTAAACATTGAACCGAAAACCGCCAAACAAAAAACCAGAGGCACAGAACCATTCATGATAAGACCTAACGACCAACCCGTGAGCCATAAACCGTACACGATGAACCAGAAACCGTTAAACGATAAACCGTATACACAGGAGCATTCACGATAAGACCTACTGACCAACTCGTACACATTGAACCGTACGCATTGAACCGTAAACCACCAAACGATAAACCACATGCACAGAACCATTCACCCTAAGACCTAACGACCAAACCGCGAACCCTAAACCGTTCCCGATGAACCAGCAACAGCCATTCGATAAACCATTAGCTCGAAACCGTTCACTCTAAGGCCTATTCACTAAAACCGTACACACTGGACCGTGCGAATTGAACCTAACGAAAAACCGGCATACAATAAACAATATAGACGAATCCGTTCACTAAAAGACCTGGCGATCAACCCGTGAACCCTAAATCGTAAACATTGAACCGGAAACCGCCAAACGAAAAACCAGAGGCACAGAACCATTCATGATAAGACCTAACGACCAACCCGTGAGCCATAAACCGTACACGATGAACCAGAAACCGTTAAACGATAAACCGTATACACAGGAGCATTCACGATAAGACCTACTGACCAACTCGTACACATTGAATCGTACGCATTGAACCGTAAACCACCAAACGATAAACCACATGCACAGAACCATTCACCCTAAGACCTAACGACCAAACCGCGAACCCTAAACCGTTCCCGATGAACCAGCAACAGCCATTCGATAAACCATTAGCACGAAACCGTTCACTCTAAGGCCTATTCACTAAAACCGTACACACTAGACAATAAACAATATACACGAATCCGTTCACTAAAAGACCAAACGATCAAATATTAATTAGTAAGATCTATTCAGCAATGTAAATTAAAATGATAATATTGTATACAAAAATTATTATTGCTTACCCAATTTAATTTCAATTTCGCCGTACTAGATAAAGTTATCACATGTTCTTTTTCAAGAAGAAACTATAAACCGCACCTAGTGGTATCAATAAAATCATATACATGTATACAACGTAATTAAGACCATTAAATAATATTCCATTTAGGTAGGTGATGGTTAGTCTAGGACTACGAGCAAGAAGATGGTGCAATAAAGTGGAGACCATACTGCATGACTACAAGAAGGAGGAAATGAGTTGGTGGTCTAAGCATAGAAAACTACAACTACAAACTATATGCTTACAAATTCTAACCCATACAACATGGATACTAGAAGGAAGCCCTCAACCATGGCAATCGAATGTTTGGAAATGTTCCATGGAATTGATCGAACTGCATTCAGGATCCTGACGCAAGTCCTTCACCGTGAAGTTAAACAGTCCCTGATGGTCATGGCATTTCTACTGTCAATGGAGACAATGGGACTGAATGGTATTGTGCAAACAACCATAAAAAATGAAGGCTGGTTTATGAACAGTCTTGCCGATGAATGTGTCATCTGTTTGCAATGCCTACTATCTCAGGAGTTCTCTGGGGTTGTGGAGAAGTCTAGAAAACTCGAAACTCTCGGGCACGTGCTGAAAACTGAGCTCACGTTATACCAGGTTCATAGGATGAGATCCGTCCTCCTAACTCTAATTCCCGATACCCTATCAACCATTTGCGCTAGAATTCTAGGCGACATAACGATGGATGCGGTGTGGTTGGAGTACCAGAGGACTCCTAAAGAACTACTGGGTTTCAACACACAGGACCAGTGCATATCGGTTGCACCATATGCATTGAGTAGACATAACAATGGCCGAGGATTGCATATGCAACAAGGAGGAAGGCAAACTGAGCAAGATAAGGGAAAGCATAAGTACGTCTGCAAGGACCTAGATGACGCGGAACGTCCAAAGACATTGACCGTATGCTTCGGTCGAGAGTCCATGCCCACTGCAGATGGCATTGCCGAGTTTTTCTGCAACATGTTTGGTCATGTGGTTCAAAGGGTGACAGTCATGCCTCGGAGGGACAAAGACTCGGGTGATTTTGCTTTCGTTCTTTTCAACGACGCATCAATCCCGCGCATTATCATGGGGGACAAAAATGTCGTTCATCATACCATACAAGGCATGAAATGTTAGATCAGATGGTGGACAGGAACACATTATCGCTGTGTGAATTAGTCATACAATATACGATAAAGGTTAGTGTCTTTTTTTAAAAATAATATACTTCCAACAGAATCTTTACTTGTTAAGGGAGATGAAATGTACGTTATAGGCTCATTTTTTTTCCAAGTTAGATTATCTTTCCATGTTACTTGATTCTGTTAATAGAATCTAGATCAATCCGTTTCCTTATTCGACTGTGGTCATGAAGTTAAAATTGGAAATAACAAACCCTACGACCATTAATTAAGTTAATGTCGTTTGGAGTCCTTCACCATCTACCTCCCAAACACAAGATATTATTATGTACTTGAACTTGCTGGGACTAACGTAGGAGACATATCAGGAATGTTTTTTGGAAATATATTACTTGAAGTTCAGCTTTTTTTGTTGGTCATTTTAAATTCGGACCGGTGTATGTGGCAGACAATTTGTGTATAAGTTTTAATTTTATACGTGGGCACTAAAGCTGTTGTTAGGAAAAAAAACCTTTCTAAAACGTCAAGGATTATACACTATGACCAAAAATTCTAAATGACATTTAAGTTGGGCCAGTGACAATGTACTTGTTTTGGAAATCTAGTACGTTTCTTTTTTTTCTTAACTTTTTTCAAAACCCAAAACCGGGAGAGTGCTCCAACTAAAGAATAACAAAGTTAAGAAATCAAATAAACCCAGCATTCTTGATGGAATACAATATTGTGACAATGATTTTGTTATGGCCATAAACAAATCTTAAACAAGAAGAATAGTTAAACCTATATTTTCATGGTAAAACTGATTGTTTAACATGTTAATGGGAAATTTTATTCATCTGTAATGCTTACCATAATCCATTATTTTCCCACATACTAATGTTATCATATATGATACGTGCGAAAAGTATCATTTGCATTAAGTAGCATTGTATTTGCATGCAGTAGTAGTCAGTATCTGGTCGATACACTGCTGATAACCAAACGTAGTCGCAATAAAATAGAAAGCAACATATGCACCATAAATACAAACCATAGTATATCACAACTGATCACCAAATGTCAAACACATTACATCACATACAAAATAACACAGTAAGGATAACATTTTGATTAATTACACTACACAGAAAAGTTTATAGGTCTGCATAAATTTGTTAATTTGACCCCTGGTTGACAGACGATTCATGAGAGGTCTGGGGTCGCTGTCGCTTACTAGGACCTGCCTCAGCCCCCCCACCATGTTGCCTCTTGTTTACACTGTAGTTGAGTTAAAAAAATTTAAGCATAAAACATGAAAACGTGAGAAATTAGACCAGAAAATAATGATCCATTGTTACTCACCCTGACTGTTGAGTATCGAAATATTGCTGTTGTTGGATCCGGCGGTGATTCCTAAGGAACATCTCGGTCTGGTAGACTCTAAGTTGGGCTTCTTTGTTGAAGTAAGCCCCGCACACCGAAGCTAAGCGTTGAACGATATAGTCAGGCAAAACCTTCGCCGCATACAGTTCATCAACAACACACGGAGGTTCATCTTTCCGGTTAATGTCCCGGACGAGCATGTAGAATACTCCCCAGCCGACGTACCTAAGCTCCACACTCAGCAAAGAGCTTCGTCTGTACATGCGCCGTATCCTCCCTAAATCAGCTCCCTTTATCCAGAACCTGTTACCTTCTTGCTTGGGTGTGATGTGGAGGCAATTGTCTTGAGTGTCAACCAAATAAAGATCAGTGGTACTGTACCACTTGAAAAGATTCACAATATTAGGTGGAAATTCAACATCATCCTGTGGTGGAACAAGACAAAACCATGGCAACTTAGTTTTCCAAACGTTTTTTAACAGAATCATAACAACAAAAGAAGGCAAAATTGTGGATATACGTACATCTGTTGCAAAGAGCCCAAACACATAGTACTGGTTGTACGATTATTGAATGTTCCTTAATGCATTAACATACCTAAACCAACATGTAGAAACAACAACGAATAAAACAGAGTGGTCCGAAACCATTAAAGAAGGGAGTAGCCAAACATTTTGTGACTCTTTATTTAATTAATCAATGCATGCAGTTATTTTAATATGCTCCATTTTATTCTTTACGGATACGGCTGCTATCAAACTAAGTGGTAAAAATTGAAGAAGATGGTTACCGGAATCCAGACTCCATTCTTGATTAATTACTTCAACGATGGCTGTGGTTGAAGGGAGGGAGATGCCAAGGAAGTTTTCAGACGAACAATAGTTGATTAATGAACTTGACTTTTTTTCTTCTTCAGTTGTTTTGCTATGTGACTATGTTAGTTGAGAATTTATTAATCATTTTAATGTAAAATTAATCCAAACGTCAAATCAGTGGTAGAGGGTACTTAATATTAGCCAACTCTGTGTTATCCGAAATTTTGGAAAACGCAAAATAAACTTTAATTCATTGAATTTATATAAAATGTTTTGGAAATGTGTCGTTTATAAATGTGCAAAGATTTTTTTTAGTTTTATGTAGTTAATAATTTTCATTGAAGAATCTAAATATAAACAATAATAGTTATCAAATAGATAGTCACAGGCATTTTAAAAAAGAAAAACCATAAACCCAATAATCAGATTATTTAAAAAATTGAATTGAATTTTAAAAATTTAAAACGTTTGTTTCGAGTTTCTAGCGATTTTAATTTAATCTAGCATTAATTTTGATAGTAACAATTGTTGAAGAATTTAAATTTCAAAGGAAATAGTAGTAGTTACGTATAAACCGACTTATTAAATTAATTATTTTACGTCAATCTTAAAATGTGTTCCAACAACTTTGCATAAATTAATGCGGTTAATAGCAATCAATTAATAATTTCATTTTCCTAGGATTTCTTTTTCTTTTTTTTTTGAAGTTAAATTAAATTTTATTTAGTATTTCGTTGAAAACGAACTTCGAAGGAGAGGGATTTACGGGGAGTTATTGGGATAGAACAGAATATTTGTTGGAGATTATCAAAAACCACAAAGTTTAAGTAACTAAATTACTCACTAATTTTTTTTTTGTAAAAACGCCGCGTTTTTAACCCCTCATTTTTTACTTTATATTTTCTTTTGATTCACAAGCGTGTAACATAAGTATCCTTCAGTAATCACTATTCACCTTCCATCTTCCTTCACAAAACACTCCTCATAGCAACCCCAACCTAACACACAATTTGCTGCTGAAGGCATCGACTCCAACAGCTTCGTCTCCGAGAAAATGTCAAACAAGGTGAAACTCTATCCTAACTCTTTTCCTGATAGTGATCGGTTGTTAATCATCATCTGCATGTAGTGTCAATGTAATAAAAATGTAATCTTTGTAAAATCAAAATAAGACGGTTAAGCATTTTTTAAATGAATGGGTGACTGATTTGGGTTTCTGATTTGTTCGTCTGAAAAGGATTTTATGCATTTAGGTTTGATTAAGTTTGTTCTATTAAAGATTCAATAGATCACGACAGTAAACCATTTCAACAAAATATAGTTACACTGTTTGTGGAAAAATTGAACCACTTTGTTTCCAATTCCAAAAACATGCATGTGTGTTGATTTTAAATCAGAAGATTCGACTGTATGGGTTTTTTAAAATGAATTCTGACTTTGTTCCTTTTTGAACTTGGCAACTCTGTGACACTTGCCATAGATGACGTCTTCGAAGGACAAGGGTAAGAGAGTCCAATCGATGGATGACGGTACGCCACAGAGCTACAAGTTGAGGTTTCTGAAGCCAGTAATAAGGCCTTCAATGTTCAAACTGGTAATTAACATCCGTTTCCTTAACACCTCTTAATTTTAAAGTTTTTGCAATGCTATAGATGTTTTGACAGAAGTTTACCTATTTTAACAGTCATTACCTATAACTCCCGATGAGCTACCAAACCGTACCCCCTACCTGGACCTGGTTGTGCCTGACGGAAGGAATAACCCCTGTCGGTGCTTCTGGACGCAACTCCAAAGTGGCAAAATTGCATTGATCGAGGCTGGGAGGAGTTTATCAGATGTACAAAATCAATCTCGACTCCATGCTATATTTCACACACAAAGGAAACTCCACTTTCCAAGTACGGATTTTTTATTTTGGTGGCATTGAGAATTCATACCAAGTCCGTGATCCTGAAGAACCACCATATGTAAGGACTGGTAATTATGAAATTGCAAAGTGTATCAACATCCCTCCTTCAGCTAGTGCTAGAGCGGTTGCCGCAAAGGTCAAAAGCAAGTGGCCTTTTTTTGTGATGGACCTAACTGCTCGCATGATGTCGTCGCGATTGTTGGTAAGCGTTAAGTTGTTGCAACATTTTGGTTGAAATATTGTTTTACTGAAGTAAGCATTAAATTAGCTAATACTCACTGAAATTTCTTGTGTTATAATCAGCTGAACGTCCCTCATCTCAGTCACTTCACTGGTCAGAGGCACCCTATCATCCTCACACATGGCCACATACAAGTCGAAGCTACATATACAAGGTACAGTGGAAAAAGGGATGGTAGCTTCGGTGTTATTTCTGGAGGATGGGAGAACTTTGCTTCATTGTGCAACTTCAAGCCAGGTGGTGTGGGGGTCTTCGAGGTGATATCAAAGGAGCCAGTGACGATTATCCAGGTTCGATGCAATAGGATGCATAAGGATGAGTGACTGAAGGCGCTTAGCCCCTGTGTTTGACCTCTTTGTCATATTATATCATGCTAAGACTTTCCGTAGGTTTAGAAAGTATTATATGTTTCTTGTTTGTTGCACAATTATATTGACTTTTTTGGGTGTTATTAAGTTGAAAACAACTTTTGGTAGTAACTAAAATAGAATCGCATTCGCAAATGTTATATTTTTCTGCTCGTTTTTTTAATTGACTTTTCCATTTTAACTTGATTGGACAAAAATTAGTTTTCCAATACAAATGGCAGAGTTGCCTTAATTTTTTTTTTGAAGTATAGCCAGAATAAATTCATTACTTTGATGGCCTTTACAAAAAATAAAAAAAAATCTGGCCCAATAGGCGAGGAAGAAAACAAAACGTCGTATTTTTGTATGTGAAACTCTCTTTATATGTTGGGTTTTAAATTTACAATTTAAAGGGTTTTTTTTTTAAAAAGTGGTTTAGTTTGACCTCAAAATGTTAAAGAAAAAAAGTAAATCGAGAAACATGAAAACACCGGTAATGTTTGAATGAAGCCGTATGTCAACAGTTTTTTTTTTAACTTGGTTTAACGAAAAATGTTTTCTTTTTGACACATGAACAGAATAGTAAAAACTTAATTCGGCCAATCAATGAGTAAAATAGCCCAACCGTAGTTTATTTTAATCACTCAAGGGTGGGTAATTTATTGTTGTTGGGCTTGGATCTCAGTTGGGTCACTGGTCTAGCGTGGAGTGTCTTCCTTTTTTTATTATTTTGCAGGTCCAGCGCATAGATAAGAAGAGGTGGATCTGGAAGAGAAGAACGAGAACCACAAATTACCGATCCTAATGAGATAAGACTTTATCCACATCCAATATCACTCTATCCAACACCAAGCGAGGGTTCTACAAATGGGCAGATTGTCTTCAACCCCATCAACGCTCGTTCGGTTGAGGTTTTCCCTAATTTCACAAATCATCACAATTAGCGGTAGTATCATGGATGCCCTGTATCGTCTCACAGGATGGGTTGTTTCTCGCTAAATCAAAGTGGCTCTTTCATCGATACGATGGTAAGTTCTTCTCGGTTTATGGAATAATTTGTGAAGTCATTATATTAGGTTGTGTATTTGGAGATGATTTTGTTGGAACATGGTTGTTAATGTATATAATTGATTTGATGAATGACTTATTGAGTGTTTTATACCTGATATGTCTGTCTGGGATTTCAGATTGTGTTCGGGAAGCAGTGTTCTTTCCAAGTGTTGCTGGGTGGACTTTTGTGATCCAAGATGCACGTTGGTCGATGAAATTGACACCATGGGGTTGCCGTCGCCGTTCGGATGCTGGAAACTGCAGTCACATGTGAAGCCACTCAATAACCGAACCCAAAGTAGCCAACAAATCTGACTATGAAGGTAAGACAATGGCGTGATGGTTGTAATGTGAATAAAATTTTAAGGGTTACTTGGTTAGGCTCTTTTAACACAATATTTCGGAGATACCAGCGGGTGACGGGAAAAAGTTTTGACTGAGAAAAATTAGATGCTCGTGTCTGTTTGAATGAAAGTTGGTATGGAGTTGTTGGTTTCTTAGCGCTAAGGCATGGGTATTTTGTTGTTTTTTTGTACACTGGTAAATCCATGATGAATTCCTTATGACACTACTGAGTGAATAGATGATTGAATTTTCGAGGTTGATCCGTTTCCATCACGAGCACCGGGATGTGGGAAATGATTTTCCGTATCACTTCCTGCTGGTCGTTATGAAAACATTTCAAACTTGACTAGTCAAACTTTGCATCACTCAAAGTGGATCACAATTAATTCGTATACGAATTTAGCATGTACTTGAAAACCACAAAATATCCATGCTTTAGTCTTAAGAACTCAGGAAGTGCATACCAACCTTCATTTAACCAAACACTATCATCTACATTCCTCCGTCTGACTTTCATTCCGTCACCAGTTGGTAGCTCCGACAAAATTGGAGTTGATACTCCTTCCCACTTAGCCGAACAAGGAACGTCTTCTGTAGTCGGCTTGACACACTAAATTAAAGTTCGACAACATGTCATCGGCTACAGACCTCGATAATACTGTCTTGGGTTTTGTCTTGAGTAATTCATAATTTTCATACGTAGCGGAACTCCGTCTATGTTTCACGAACGTTGTA